>NW_009929143.1:0-860 GCF_000696875.1 Nestor notabilis
AACGCCACGCGTGTGTCCGTGTGGGAGGGTCCCGGTCTGCACATGGCGAGCGGGATCCGGCAGCGGCACGAGGAGGGAGAGAGAAGCGGAGCTCTCCGCGCGCGGGGGTTTCTCCCCTCCATGGATACAGACACGAAATCAGACGTGAAACCGAGACAACCCCCGTTTCTCCTTTTTCACACCTGCAGGCCTGGGTAGGCAGAACACGATTTCTCTAATGCTCGAGCCTTGGCCGGGCCAGGGCAGATAAGCCACAACCGTCACCTCCCAGTGCTGAATCAGAGGCGCAGGCTGTGCTTACCAAAACAGGGCTTCTCAAAGCTGTTGGAAGAAGCCTATACCAGACTTCCCTTGTAAACAAGGCCCATGTATCTGTTACCACATCAGCTAAAATATATATTATTCACACTCCCACAGAAGCAGGATAAGGTCCAAGGAACAGGCTTTGGTTATACAGGATTAATTCCTTTACTGTAAAGATGCTAAACCAGCTGATCTTTCGTAGGCTATGCTATGATCATTACTTTTAAAGAAACCATATACACAAAGTTCGATGAAAGCAATCACACACGCGAGCCTCCACGGTCCCTGCAACATTTGCAGGTCCTTTTCTGGATCAATACTTCTCAGCACTCAAAGGTTTTCTTTCTCCCCCACTATTAATAAAACAAAAAAAGTCTGACTTTAAGAATTAAGTCAGTGTAAGCCTGGCTGGAAGCAGCACTTCTTACAGCTTCAACAAGTTGAGCAATTGAGTCATTTGAAGAAAGAAAAGCAAGAATCGGGTTAGCAATACTCATCATGAACCACAGAAAGCGCCGTTAAGCAGCAAAGGCCTTAATTTCACACACGTTTTCCCT
>NW_009929143.1:870-7536 GCF_000696875.1 Nestor notabilis
AGCCCCGTGGGCAGAGATGTTTCACATTAAGTCAGCCTTTGCACCAAAGACAAACCTCTATAACAAGACAATGAGAACAAAAGCGGCCTGCACGCACCAACCCAAACCCATGCATCCAGACAGTGGCATGAACTGCTTTTACAACCTATGCATGTTAATAATGAGGGCAGACAGAAAAACAGGCAGTTATACAAAAGAATTTATTCCAAAAGTTGTGATAAAAATATTTCCATTTTTAAAAAACAAAAGGCATGTTACAACCATTTGGTAAGATAATACATTCATTCAAAGCCTCAGGTAAGCAGGCTGCGTGCAGGAGTGATCCCTGCATGGTGCGCTGGTGGTTGGATTTCTATCTGCAAGGCAATCTTCACCCCGAGCTGATGCTCTGTTTCAGTTAAGGCCAAGCTTGCTCACTGTCGTCCTCTGACAAAAACTCAAGGAGGGACCCAAACCTGAGCACAGCTCTTCAAGTGGTTACAGTGGGTATTTAGACAAATCAAATTCTAGACATCCCAAGTACATGCAACTACAGTTCAAGTTAACGGAAGAGGGTGATTTAAGGCTTCCCTTAATTTCATGTTAAGAGAGCAAAATTTTGCTTATGCATTTAGGCACTTAACTTCCAGAGTACCTTCAATCACTTCTGTTAAAGAGCATTTTCATCACCCAGGCAGACTCATGACCATAGAGGTATACAAGAAAAACAAGGATTTTTATAAACACTGAGCGGAAGTCCACATCTTTATTGAATGTAAGCTATTCATATACTAAGTATGGAGGGTAGTTGGACACTGCAGTTTATTTTAACCTACTTCCAAAACCAGAGTAAACATTATGAAGAAAAAAAACTGAAGAGGCTGTATTGAGGTCCTGCTGATGGCCTGTCTCCACAAAGAGAGAACACAGCTTAGGAATACTACCTGGGTTTGAATGTGAATAGAATTACATGGCTATAGCCCTGCCTGAGAGCCAAAATAATTTAAAGCCTTAAATAGAAACCTACCCTTTGGCTGAAAACATGCCATGACTTTAAAGTGTAGTACTGCAGAACACAACCATACCCATTTCCACATACAAGTTTGTCTTTGCCAAGTAATTTTAAAGTGATTATAGGCCAACTTTGAAACAAGAAAATGACAAGAATAGAGTGTGAGAGGAATAAAGCATGTTACACTGTCTTAAGAAATGAGAACCTTCCCATGTTGAAATAGTTTAAAATGCATTCGACTCTGAACAATTTGAAATGTAAACCTGTCTATCTGCTTTTAAGAGTAAATATTTGAAGCGCAACATTTCCAAGAGTCCTTCAGTACGGATATGGTCTTGCTACAGGAGTCCTCTACTTACCTACTAGGCCAAACATACAAGCTTTGTTCCTTAACAGCATTATAAAATAACATTTTCTTACAGGCCACATGATGCTGTTACAGCAGTTTACATTCCTTTTCCAGTACTAATGAGAATTTATATTTAAAGTGCACATCAAATCAAAAATCTCTAACAAATACACAAGAATAATATGCTAAGACTTGTATATTTGCCAATTCAAATCACTGCGATACTGAGTGCCTTTTGGTTTACTAGTAGGACAAAGTTGAGACAATTAAAAGACTTCTTGCAAATAAGTCTAACTACAGACTTGGGTTTTCAGTTTGGGTTTTGTTTTGCAGATGAAGCTGCACTCACCTAAGTAGGGGGCAAATGTTTCTCTGTAAGGTAAATTCTAATTTAGTAAATGAGTTCAAGCTTTTTGGTAAGTAAGCTTTAGCTTTTAGTTCAGGAATTTATTTTTCAATACTCAGTATCTTTCCTAACCATCTTTCCCAATTCATCTGTCACAAAAACATAAAGAAAAGCAGACTTGTTAGTTCCTGTAGGAAGAAAAAACCACTTATGTTCTGTATGCGCAGCTAATGAAATCTTAAATACACTGGTTTAAAAAACAACCCTTTGCTGGCATATTACCATGATCTTTTGGAAAAAAGCTCCCAGAGAACATTAAATCAAGCAGCTCCAGTGACCAAATTATTAAAAAAAAAAAAAAAAAAAAAAAGAAATTACTCCTTAAAAGCAGTAAATGGATTGTTTCCTCTGATTTTGCTACTTAATAGTTTGAAAATATTGCTTTAACCTTTATGAGCCATCACACCAAGTTTCAGTACCATTGGATGAACAGACAAAAGTCACTACATTGACTGTGGCTGAAGAGAACGTGACCTTAGAGGCAGAAAGCAATTTTCACTTGAACTACTACTGCACGGTTCTTGCTGCTCTGCCTGGAGCTCTGGTGGGAGCGGGGGAGCACCGGGGTCTCCAGGCCCTGGAAGGGTGGCTGAGAAAACAGCACTCTCTGCGTTTCCCATCTCTGCAACTGGTAAATTCATTGAATGAAGAGAGACCGCAGACACAAATGCAGCGGTGCTGTAATCGTCTTCTGGGTGATGTATCTGGGTAGATTCTTTGTCTTTTGTTTTATCAAAAAAATTAGATTCATCAGAATATGATCTAGAAAGATTATTTGTTCCTCCATACAGTGAAGTCATACAGGTGCTGCAGCTCAGACCTACGGAAAATAACCAAGAGACTGGAGTTAATTACAATGTGGTGCACTCTTAAAACTGTGCTCTGATTTAATACCAGTAAGATTGTCAAAGACCAGTTGTCTGTATTTTTAACTTCCCAACCTCTTCATCTCACCTGTGACATCCCAATATTATTGACAAATTAAAAATACATTCAGGTTATCCAGGCTGATGTGAATGATTTCTTATATCAGCTATGACAAAAGCATATCATAATTTAAGCTTCACTTTAGGAAGTCACTTTAGACCTTTAACCCATCTTTTGATAGACTTTTCTCACTGTGTTCTTCAAACTTCTGGAAGCTTCAGGTAAATGGTTCTACTCCAAAGGAGACTGCATTTAAAGGCCGTTTTACCTGAAGCTAGAGAAAACTTCCGGACTTTAATGTCTAAGGTTAGAATGTACTTCTTCCTTCTTATTTCTCTTCTGACGGGTGTGGAAGGGGAAGTAAGTGTTTTGGTTTAGAGGGCTTATACTATATCTGCCTTAAAATATGAGTACATATAGTCACTTCAAGCTTTGTGTGTCAAAAAAATCTCCCTGTCTGTTTCAAGCAACACCTGCATACCTTTACAGCATCTAACTCTAAGTTCTGGCACTGAAGGCTCACAGGGGAATTCCCCTCAGGTTGCATTTGGTGGCTTATCTTCTGATGAGGCACACAGCTTAACAAAACCAGAGCATCCTGCCCCTGCAGTAAACAGCTTCGAGAGAAATCCAAGAACCGCCTATTTTGAGTTCCTCGTAGAAAGCAAAACTGAAATGTGAAGGAAGATAAAACAACACGACAGGGGTTTTTTTGCGATTTGTTATTTATGGTGTGTTTGGATAGTAAAAAGACAAAGACAGAACACATGCAGTAGGATCTTAAACCCAAACAAATCAGTGTTATTTCCAAGAATGCTGTCCCAAACACTAGAGTGGAAAAAAACCCTGACCAACCAACAAACCCCATCTAAGAAACATGATTTAAATAACCATTGGAGATTAATTTTGCAGACCCTCAAAATAAAACTTACGTCTTAGAAAATACTATTATAAACTTCTTACCTTTGAGAGCTTCAAGTTTTTCATTTTTGACTTTCAACACTACATCAGTTATCTTTTGTAACAGGAAGTTTTGTGTTCTTTCCCGTCTGATAGATTCAATCAAAACATCTAGTCCCTTTGGGTTTTCTGCTAAGTAGTCCAATAACTTCCCAGTTTTCTTCCTACTGGAACATCGAGAAGAAATTTCTTCTGTGTCCTCTCTAGTGAGTATTTTCCTTGAACGCAGGTAATCAAAGTGTCTCTCAGCTATGATTTTATCACACAGGTAAGGACGCATCCTTTCTAATGCCTGAAAAACAAACCAAAACAGCATTAGCCAGTCTCTCCATTTATTTATAAACCTGTATTTGAAACCTGTATGATTTTGATACAGGTTAATGAAACAATTTTAGAAGTGTCCCCTCCTACACAGACCAACTTATTTTTAGTTATCAAAACAAAAATAGTCTTCCTCCACCTTGTTCAGAGGACGCATACATGAAAGTCACCAAAATGTAAACTCTGTTCATCTTATTTCAAGCTGTACATTAACAAACCTGCTTGATACCAACACAGAAACAGAATTAATGTGTGTTCACAACTCTCTGATTTCAGTATCTACTGTTCTATAAAGATGAGAGTCACAAATGACATCTCTGTGCTTGAAAAACAAGCTCTCATTTCATGTAATACCACAAAAATTGGCAGTTTCTCCCGCCAACATTTTTCACTGTGTAGAATTACACAAGTGAGGTACTCACGAGCTGATTATTACCAATATGAAAAAATACTGCCCCAGTGTCATTTGATTTACAAGAAAAAAAAAAAAAACAAAACAACAAAACAAACCCACAAAAATTTGAGCGCCAGAAGGAAAAGCACCTTTACATAAAGTCATGTGAAGAGATGGAAAGAAACAAAACTTCTTTCCTGAAGGAAGTATTCAGATACCCTCCTGCTTTTTGAGATCAGATTCCATAACAGCAGCATTTAAAAATTAACAGTTTTTAAATGACTGTTTGCCTTATGGCCATTTACTAGCTCAGTAAATAGAAGCAGAGGAAAAGCTAGATATAAAGACTCACTTTAAGACATACTATTTCAAACAGCAAATTCCTGCCTGGCATACTGGTGCTACGGAAAGCACCAGTAACTCTTAAAAAGCCACTTTTCTGGACTGTTCCACAAAGTATACCAGAGGATAAATGTGTTCTTCTAGCTGGATCTTTAGGATCCAACAAATACTAAGCCAACAGCCTGTGGTTCCACAGTTGTTAAAGAAGAGATTGGATGAGCATGCATGGAAGATAAAGGAAGACTTTTGGCAGCAGACTATCACCACTAGACTGAATACAATGTGAGCCCAAAAGTGAAAGGTGAAGCTCCACCGTGGTCCGTTTAACTGCAAGGAGCACTCCCCCTGCACAGCAGCTGCGTGTGTACTTTCCCTCGTACTGGTGGATGAGAGGATCCAGTCAAGAAACTGAATCAGTGGTTTTTTCCCCCTCCCACAGCCAGATTAATTACCCAATCCAGCTGAATGTGCAGTCACACCAACACTATTGGTGGCATAACTACAATAAGAGCAGAATTGTGCAGCAGTACACTTATATCAATTTAGACTGGAAATGTCCAATTCCAACAAGCCCATGATGATGGTTACGAATGTAGAAGACAATACAGATTTATTCAGTTCCCATGGAAATCTTATCCCGTCACCAGAAGGATCAGTCAACAAACTCCAAAACATAAGCCAGTCACCGCTATAACATTAGAAGAATAGAGTTGTTACTGAATAGAAAGACTATTGTGTTCTCACTAACATCTTCCTGTAATGAGTCTTTCACTGTATTAAGTGAATATGTTCTGAATTCCCCTCTGCACTGTCCTCACGTGTTAGCAGTTTATGAGGGACAGAAAGAGTAAACACATTAGAATGGAAGCTTTAAATGTACTTTGCTCTGTATCGATGATTTTGTACGGCTCACTGCCTCCTTCCCAGCACTTGAATGTAAGACTCCAGCCTTTACGATTCCTCCTCTACACAAGCTTACTCAGACCAAGTTATCCTTGTAAGTCACCTTTCTGGGGCATGCTGTCACAGAATGCAGACAGTACTTCTGGTAACACAGCACTTGTGTTTGCACTGATCCCACCACAGGTACATGAATGGCTCTGAAACAGTGAAGTGAGTTTACACTGACCCAGCACTTTGTATAATGAAGCTGCAACATCTAAAACACGAGAGAAGCAGCTCTGAAGTCAGATTCATTGGACTGTATTTTGATGATAAAATTAACGTTATTTATTTCTACAAATGAGGCTTTCACCAAGTCCTCCAATTACTGTGGGAGACTCTATAAGACTAAGTAAGGATGAAGCGACATGCATGCCCTTCTATGAGATGCAGCCATGAATTCGGTCACTGACACAGTGACGTACATATCATGTTCACATATTCATATACATCATGTTTAGATATATGTCTGATTTATCTTGTTTTATATAAATGCTTTCTGGTGTAAGCAAGTAGTAACTTGAAAAACATGCCTCACAAAACCATGACAAAGCATTTAAAGAAAATTATGTATGCATAAAGCTAGTAAGAAACCGTACCCGAACTCCAAACTTTCTTTATTGTACTTTAAAAAGCACTTAAAACCCCAAGTAAGTCAGACGTAAGACACTAACTTTGTAAACAGAAGCATGAATAGTAATAATGGATAAACTGCCTTTTTATTTCATTATTAAACCATCACTTATTGAGGTTGGTTAGCACATTGCTTGCTTCCCAGGATAACAAAGAGATAACTAATTACAGGCTGAATCAGGATGAAGTTTTCTCCCAGATTCGAGACACCAGTGAATAAATGGGGAGTGTGGGCTGCGTGTGATAGACAACAGAAAGCTTCACAAAATTATCAATATTGAATCCAAATATTCACGCTTTGTGAGAGACTCTTACCAACAACACGAGAACCATGTGCATTTGCAGCTGCTGTCCACCGGGCACCGCATCTCTTACCGGCCACTTCTACTGTGCCTCCGTGC
>NW_009929144.1:0-6005 GCF_000696875.1 Nestor notabilis
AACCAACCAGCTTGCTGCAGGAGCCGCGTGCACCTAGGGCGATACCCTATCAGAATGTGTCCGGCAGCGCGTGACAGCTCAGCAGCCGTATATAAGCCGAGCTTTGAAAGCACTTGAGGTCTTTGGTCCACACGCCGCCGGGGTCCGCGTCCTTAATGTGCACAAATGGCGCCCAACGTGGGGCCCGATCCTGGTGACGAGAGCGACCGGTGGAGAGCCCAGCCGAAGGAAAAGCAAAGCAGTGGGGACCAAGAGCTGCAGCCCGGGCAACTGATCGCCGAGAACGAGGTGAGCGGCTGTGGACATAAAGATGGGATCACAGATTTCTGCAGAGGAAAAATCGGTAGTTCACATATTTAAGAAAATACTAGAGAAATGCAGAATTGTCCATGGTGAACACACGCTCTGCTTGCTACTTGCCTGGCTTAAAAGTAAAGGCGTAGCAGCAGATGCACAGACTGCATTTCTTATAGATACGTGCACTAAGTGGGGGGGAAGTTTTGTGAGATGCAGCCACCAAGGGCGATGATACCGCCACAAAGCTCCTGATGACATGGCGATTGGTTATGGACTCTTTAAAACAACTTCAGGCAGATGGTGCGGCTCAGGCAGCTGCGGTTGCAGCCACCACGCCAGCAGCGAACCTGTCAGGAAATGGCTTGGAAAGCAGGGTTTCACAACAGCACCAGTCCTCCCCCACGGCTCCTCTCATAGATCTGCCGGTTCACACTTCGCCACCCTGTCTCCTTGGTTTTGTAGCTCCTGTACAGCAACAAGCTGATCCACCACTCATCGACCTGAGTGGAGATGAGCTTCCTGTGGGTAGCGCAGTAAGCACAGTGAACTATGATCCTGTAGCACACTGGCAACGATTACGACAAAAGGCAGCGGCCGACGGGGAGACGGGAGTTGCTGGGGCCCTGGCTTGTCCTGTGATTATTCAAAACCAGCGGCCTAATGAGTGGCAGCCTCTGCAGTGGGATCTTGTCAAGGAATTGAGGAAAACGATAATTCAACATGGTCTTACCTCGCCGTTTGCTCAAAGTTTATTACAAAATGTAATGAAAGGACATTTGTTGACTCCGTTTGATGTGCAATCATTAGCCGATTTAATTTTTACTCCTACCCAGAAGGTATTATGGCAGGCGCATTGGAGAGATCTTTGCAATGCAGCATCTTTAGATAATTTAGGAAGACATCCAGGAGATCCGCTGGTAGGAGCAGGAATCCCACAGCTTATGGGAGAGGCACCCATTGCTACACCAGAGCTACAGGCAAGGCTAGCACCAGAAATATTGAGACAGTCGGCAGATCTTGCTTTTCAAGCCATGATAAAGGTCCCGGACACTGAAAAAGCAATAAAATCATTCACAAGCATCAAACAGGGTGCCTCTGAACCATATATGCAGCTTATAGATAGGCTGCAAGATGCTATTCAAAAACAAGTAGAACATTTGGAGGCAAAGGAAGCTCTAATGTTAAAGTTGGCAGTGGAAAATGCTAATGAAGACTGTAAAAAATCATTACGGACCTTATGAAACCCCACTCTCATAGAAATGATTGAAACATGTAATCGGGTGGGCTCACTCACTTATAATAATAAAGTGTTTGCCGCTGCACTAGCTACAGCCCTGCGAGCAGATAATCAAGTCTGCTTTCATTGTGGTAAACGTGGTCATTTCAAACGTAATTGTCCCCAAAGAGACAATCAAGCTTCACAAACAGCACAAGTAGCCAACCCCCAATTACCAGGAATCTGCCCTCGATGCCGAAAAGGCAGACATTTCGCCAACCAGTGCCATTCTAAACTCCATGTTAATGGTCAGCCATTACCAGAAAAAGGGAAATCGAGCGAGAAACGGAGGCACGCTCAGACACAAATGCCTCCGGCAACCAACACAACCCCAAATCTGTCGAAACATCACTCTCAACAGGCTTGGGCAGCCTCAGAGCAAAAACAGCTGGAAGTGCCAGGGTGGATGTTACCACAGCCGCCAGCACCACAATAACTGTGGCTGTGCACACAGTTCCCCTTGCGATTCAGGGCCCTCTTGGGAACAATTTAAGCACCTTATTGTTAGGCCATTCCAGCACCACGTCCCAGGGGCTTTTTGTATTTCCAGGAGTCATCGACTCTGACTTTATGGGACAAATCCAGGCCATGCTCTGGACTCCATCTCCCCCAGTTCACATCCCTGGATATGGAGCCAAATTGCCCAATTAATCCCCTTTTTAGGTGCTGTACCAAATGCAGAGCAGATAGCACGAGGCGATAATGGTTTTGGATCCAGCGGTGAACCACAAATCTTTTGGGCTCAGCAGATCCACACAGATCAGATCGGCCCATTTTGACTTGTCGCTTAAGAAATATAAATTCAAAGCCTGAACATATCTCACTTAAAGGAATGATAGACATGGGGGCGGACGTAACTATTATTCCCGTCTCTCGATGACATAGGATACAATGCGAGTCAGTATGGGACTTACGGGTACTGGGGGGGGTTCTAACTCTCGACAAAGTACCCATATCATTCAAGTCATCAGTCCAGAAGGACAAGCAGCAAACATCCACCCATTTATAGTAAACGTTCGTCTTAATTTGTGGGGGCATGATGTTCTTAGTACCTGGGGAGTAACCATTAGCACTTCCAACGGAAATTGACATTTTCAGAAGGGGCCACTGCAACTCGGCCTATTGTTCATCTCACAGGGCTTACAGAGAAGCCCATGTGGGTAGGTCAGCGGCCCTTATCGTCGGAAAAGGCCAAAGCCCTATGAACACTGGTCAACGAACAACTACAACAGGGGAACATTGTGCCTACCACCAGCCCATAGAATACACCTGTATTTGTTATCAAGAAGAAAAATGGTAAATGGAGATTACTACATGACTTACAACAAATAAATGCAGTAATTGAAGACATGGGAGCATTACAGCCTGGCATGCCATCCCCAACTGTTATACCTCGAAATTGGGACATAATTGTCATAAATTTAAAAGACACTTTTTTCACCATACCTTTAGCTCCTAAAGATGCGCCAAAGTTCGCCTTCTCCTTACCATCTATTAATCATCAAGCGCCCATGCAGCAATATCCTTGGACAGTGCTACCTTAGGAATGAAAAACGGTCCCACCATTTGTCAAATATTGGGGGCCGCGGTGGATTCCAGCCCATTGCACCCGCTCTTGTCTCTCAACTGACGGTTGATGCATCACTGGTTTGGTGTCAATTTGTGGGAATTAAATAAGATCAACTGACCCGGTTTTGGAGCACCACCCAGTGGAAATCACACTCCTGCTGGAGTGTGCTGTAGTTGGACCTTTGGACCACTTGCTCTAGACTGCGATCATTGTGATGTAGAGAGAGCGCATTTAGAGAATAGGCAGGAAGTGGCAATCCCGTGTCTCACCTGCTTAACAGGAAAACACCGTGCTTGGGTCTTATGTGAACGCGATCGTTGTGAGCGTTGTTGGTATCGTGACTTACGTGTTCGAGAGCAATTATGTAGAATCCAAGGGAGCGAGGGTTGTTAAGTTGGTGTGTAGAAAATCACACCTTATTCCACAAGTCTGGGAGGTCTGGGAAAGTGATTGTAAAACTACCAAAAGACAGTGTCAAAAACTACTTTGGTGGAAAAGAAAACAACATCAAAAATGAAGGGCATTTTTGGGCATTATATGATAATCTACTTTTTTGGGGCAAACGCAGTTAAAGCTGCTTTTGAAGCAAAGGCATATATAGCTCTTGTCAAAAGTGTTACAAAGTACACAACATTTTGAACTGTTGGGTCTGTGGGATGGCAGATAGTTTAACTCCCCACTTTTGGGCATTCCTTTGAGTAACTGGACAGACCTAAACCCACATGCCTTACACAATACACCCGATAGGTGCAACACCACAAATGTTACTTTAGAAGGAGTGCCTCTTACATTAACTATAGTCAATACCAGCTTATTATACTTTCAATATAATACTTCAACCACCTTGAACCTAGGAACCTTAAACCAGACAAGTGGTAACTAGTCAAAAATTGCTCTGCTTCTGACACTACATCCAGATCCTAACTTGCAAGGGAATTATACAAATGACACATGCAAACAACAGTGGGCTGATTACCTGTAGGGTAGAAGTAAAATGTAACCATGGCCATAAATGCTACTTGTAACCTGCCAGATGAATATTGGTGGCTATGTGGAGATGGCCACGCTAGAAAACAGTTACCAAAGAATTGGACTGGAGAATGTACCGTGGGAATCCTAGCCCCTCTCTTACAAGTCTTTGATCACTCACACTTACAAGGTATATTGAGGGGTACATGGAATAGAGTCAGAGAAAAAAGAGGCATCAATAATCCTTTGGCCCACGATAATAACGGATTCCATAGCTTTGTCAGGGCACTTGTTCCTACATTGGGGATTGTTCGGTTGGAACGAGCTATAATTAACATTTCAGCTGAAATGGAAATAATAGCCAATAATACTGCAGATGCACTTCTGGGGTTACAACAGGAGATAGATTCTGTAAAAAGGGTGGTTATACAGAATCACCTGGCTTTAAATATCATAACAGCGCAGATAGGAGGAGTTTGTACATTAGTAAATGAAAGCTGTTGTGCCTTTATACACCAGTCACAGCGAATTCTCACAGATGTCCAAGACATATGGAACCATGCTAGGATTCTCCATGAAGTTTCAAAAGATGATGAATTCTCTTGCTTAGACAGGATATTAAGTGGCTGGCTCCCATCAATTGTTAAAACTGGCTTATTTGTATTAGGTATATTTCTCTGTATTATCACTGTTATACCCTGTCTGTTAGCCTGTCTACAGAATATGATGCAAAGAATGATTCATCAGGTGGTGATTGTAGAAAAGCAAAAAGGGGGAGATGTGGGTAAAGATAATACTGGTTTGGTCGAATTTGACCTTGACGAGTGGGCCCTTCGTCTTTCACAAAAGAAAACCAAGCAGAAGGAACTTGCGGTCGGCAGGAAGTTGGCTGGCACAGCCACGGCCACAGCCACGGCCGCGGGGACAGGAAGAACCAACCAACCAGCCTGCTGCAGGAGCCGCGTGCGCCTAGGGCGATACCCTATCAGAATGTGTCCAACAGCGCATGACAGCTCAGCAGCGATATATAAGGTGAGCTTTTAAAGCACTAAAGGTCTTTGGTCTACACCCCACCAGAGTCCGTGTCCTTAATCTCCACAGGGTGGGCCACATCAGTTGGCAGCCGGTGGATCTGCCATAGGAGTTGTCCACCCGGTCGATCTCCTCAATGATCTTCATGAAGATCCCCTGGGTCACCTGGGGACGAGGGGACATGTCAACCCCAGTGCTGCAGGGACCCTGCGCCCAGCCCCGGGTGGGGGTATGGCCCCCCCTGCCCCAGACCTGGCTCTCCTTGGCCGAGGACTCGAGGAATATTGCCCCCCATGACTCCGCCAGCTTCTTCCCTTCATCCATCTTCACCTCCCGGCTGCAGACACAGCAGAGGATGGGTGGGATGGCACCAGGTCCTCAGGGAGGAGGGACAGGGACAGTGGGACAGGGACAGTGGGACAGGATGCCCAGAGCACCCTTACCTCTGCAGGGACAGGTCTGCCTTGTTCCCCACCAGCACTACAGGCATACTGCGGGCATGGGGAGGGTGAGGGTCCAGCCCAGCCTGGACACCCAGCACCCCAGGAGGGTCAGCACCTACCTCGTCTTCCCCCAGCTTTCACAGAGCTTGTTGTAAAGGGTCTTCACCACCTGGAAGCTGGAGGAGATGGGGAGATCCAGGCATTGCCCCTCCACCAGTGCCACACACACCCCACCCCACCCCGAGGGGACACATGTCCCCCACTCACCTCCGCAGGGATGTCCCCGGGTACACCAGGACGTAGCCGTGGATGCCAGCGATGAAGGAGTGGGGCAGGATGCTGTACTCATCCTGGGGAGGGCAGGGCCGGAGCATGGGGGGAGGGGGGGCTCAGGGTCCAGCAGCCCCGAACCCCCGCC
>NW_009929145.1:0-282 GCF_000696875.1 Nestor notabilis
TGGAGGGCGAGAAAGAGGAAAAGGTGGAAAAGGAAGGAGGTAGGGTAGAAAAAGAGGGATGGAGGGGGAGAAGAAGGGATGGAGGGAGAACAAGAAGGATGGGGGGAAGAGAGAGGGATGGGGGTGGAAAACGAGAGATAAAGGGTGGAAAAGAAGAGGTGGAGGGTAGAAAAGGAAGGATGGATGGGGAGAAGGAAGAATGGAGGGTGAGAAGTAAGGATGGAAAGGGAGGAGAGATGGAGATAAAGAAGGATGGAGGGGAAGAATGAGGGGTAGGGGTGG
>NW_009929146.1:0-44332 GCF_000696875.1 Nestor notabilis
CAGGCTTAAAGTCGGGAAGAATAGCGCGGCCGAGGTTGATAAAGTACCGGCGTGCTGAAAGGCCGGGAAGCGCTAACGAAGGCCGGCCTGCCTGCCCCGGGCCCACCGACCCACCGCCGGCCATGGCACTCCCCACTCGGGGAGGCCCAGACAAAGACCCCGCCAGTGACTCCAGCGCTGCCCGCAGGCCCACCCCGACAAAGGGCTCTTTCTAGCCTCTGTCAGACTATTCCTTGCTCTTAGCTTGAAGACCCTGCCACCACGAGTGTTTCATGACCTATATATACTCCCCCTCCCCGGCCCCAGCCTCAGCATACGGAGTCGGGTCTCGGTAACAACGGAGACAGAGACGAAGCAATTCAGAGTTTCTAATCTCCCCCTTTTCTAGGCCAGTTAAAAACAGGCACATGAGAGAGAGCTACTAACTTGGGGAGAACAAAGCCTGTGCGCAGCTCCACTGAGAATTTTAGATTTTAAATTCAGCAGAAGAATTGCTCTTTTTAAACCAGGAGCTACAGTTTCTTTCAAGGAAAGAAAGGAAGGTGAAGTACAAATAAACCATAGAGGAACAGCACTGTCCCCTTGAGCAAGGCGACACGCTGCTTCCCAGTGCATTGCACACCCAGAAGCTCCACCTGGCTGGTTGCAGCATCAGCTTCCTTGAACCGTCAGCAACTGCTGTCCTCTCTATCTTCCCACAGAGCCAGTGTGATTTGTTCCTGACAATTAAATGTACCCACTTTTGACTCAGCTTTTCCACTTCCTAGCAGATCATACTCGGGCCATTCTGGAATGGACCAGAATGACTTTTCCACATGTAAGCATAGGCAGGTAAAAACCTGTCCTTAGGTACATTGCCGTTACCATTACAGTGTGTGTCAACACTTAGCTCTGGATGCACATGATAATAGTACTTTACAAATTTGGCAATGAAGACAGCGAGCTGTAATACACACATTTAGGCAACTACCTCTCATATTTGATTTTACATATGCATGAATGCAAAATTTTACCAAGTCTCACTAGAGACAAGATAGCATCCAGTCCCAAACCAAGAACTAGAAACCTGGGAGAAACTAAAGTAGTATCTGCCACACACAAAACACTAAAATATTTTAAAACTGTCAGTAAAAACTAGCTCTTCTATTGAGGTGATACAAACACAGACATTTCGGATTAGATGTCTTAAAATCTAGCTGTCCAATACCACTTTCTGGGTTCATCCTCTTATCCCTACGCTGACCAAAGGGGATCAGTAAGAAGACAACCTGCAGAAGGTCAGACGAGTGAACAAGGAGAACAGGCTGAAGAGGAAAACGGCAAGTAGGACAACTGACAAGAAAGCCTGAATTACACAATTTGAGGACAAGCATGCAAACTTTGACAACGTATGTTGTGTCAGTTAGTCAAGCAGCCACCTACAGAGCTAGGTCAAACTCCAGAAACTTACAGGGCCAACCATATGACTCAAAAATACCCCCAAAAGCATGGCATGCTTCACAGGATTAAGAGGGGAAGTAATTAGCTTGTATGTTTACTTTGGGCAACTACTTCATCTGACCTGGGTAACTTGACAGATCTGTTTATTAGTGCAATTTATGACAGCTATCAGGATTTGAATGATGCTTTTTTCTGTAATTTAAACATCTAAAGTAAGTCAGACAGAGTCTTGATCCCTATTTTACCATTTGGGAATACTGTCCTGTGACAAATGAGTATTTGAACCTGGCTTAGAAAAAGGTTACACATCCACTGTGGAAATTAAATCCCATTCTCTCAAAATTAAGTTAAAGATTTGAGGGTTTCTACACTGCCTTACCTGAGAAAAACAATTATTTTTTAAAGCTTCTAGTGTAATCAAAACCTTTTTTTAACTGGTTTTCATATGTCACAAAAGTAGGAAAAACAATAGGACAATAAGGGTTTTTCCAGCCTGAAATCTCAGCCAGATTACTCAAAAGTACGCTTCAGCAACAGCAAAGCCCACAAGACCTGCCTGCAGCAACAGCAAAGGTAAATATCTGGCAGCTGGGCCAGTTCAAACGGGAGATGAGGACAGGTGTGAACAGGAACAACCCCAATGGACGCACACAAGGAAATCTCACTCGATTTCCTGTTCTCTCCCACAGGCAGCCCCTTCCTGCCTCGCTCACGATGATTTGAGCTTGGGAGTGGAAACTACCACCACTGCTCGGGACCTCTCTTCCTGTCCTCTAACTCCCTAGGGTGCTGCGTCCTGCTGCCCGCACTGCTCCCCTGCGCACAGCCTCTTCCCGCTTCCGCGGCCGGGAGCCATCCCCTTTCCGATACAACAAACAGCAAATCTGTACGCCAAAAAAAGTCCGTCTCCACCTCCCTCTGAAAGAGGTAATTATGCTCATGCCTTGTGAGCAGCAACACACTCGCCCTACCCTGCATCCCAGGCTGCTCGCTGCACGTGTGGGAAGGACGAAGAGTTTCCCCTGTGATAGGGAGGGGAGGAAGCAGATAAGGGCAGCCCTGCAAAGCGCAGCACGCTGCTTTGAGGAGATGGGAGGAGGGACAAGCTCCTGCAAAGAGCTGCCATTTGACCCTCACAAAGTTACTGCTTCTGCCATCGTAATCAGTGGCCACTCTCTAGGGTTTCATAGGAAGCAGTGGGAGAGGTATCAGCTGTGCTGCAGCATGATCTTCTCAAACAGGTGGTCCTTATCTCCTACAGGGACAGGCACAGGAGGAACAGACATCTGAGCCATGACTTTGCAATTCAGTAGGGCTACTTGCCTTTCCCTGTCCATCTACTTTTGGAAAAACCTGCCACCTTTCCATGTGCCCAAAGCTGGCTCCGTAACATTAAGAGCCCACATAACAGCACCCACAACTTAATGAAAACATCTCACTTCTGATCCTAGGTATACCTACAATTTGCTTTCAAACCCGACTAGTTTGGTCCACAATAGATTTGTTTTGCGAATGTTTTTTTTTTTCCCAGCCATCCCTATATTTGTCTTTCTGTATTGGCAGGATTGGGCTAACACCCACTACAAGTGTAATAGCACAGTATGGAAGTGTGATGTTTCTTTCAAAATCACCTAGTATGCAGTATAACATGCTAGCAGCCCATTTGGGTATTTTCTTTCTTGTAAAGATGCCATGGGACATGCAATTCAAACAAGCATGAAATTAAGCAGTTTCTTCCACTCTCCCAATCTGACTGTTGTCCTCACGTGAAGGTGCATTTCAGTGAGGCAGGCTGCTCATTTTGTCACAACTTACACCAAAGAGAAAAGACATGTGAAGGATACAGTTTCTGTTCTTTTGTTGTTGTTGTTTGTTTAAGAAAAGGATTGTACTGTTAGTCAAAACTGGAACTGAAATAGCAGGGTTAGTTAAATTATGCACTATATTAAATTATAAAATACTTAAGATACTTCAATACCAGACTTTTTTATCTATATGCATACTCTAATATAACCTGTGTCAAAATTAACTATCAAGAGCTTGTTATACTCTATCCAAAAAATTGTTGCTCTTCAGCAAGTACATCTTCTATGTCTGACTTTATTTACCTGAATTTTACATGAGTGCAAAACTCTTCTATTAAAACTGACCACCTTCTTCAGGAATGAAAGCTGTTAAGTTTTGTACAACATTTAGAAATGTAAAAATCACACTACTCCTTTCAATGCTTAAAAGCAAAATACTGAGTAACAGAAGCAGTACTAGTAAATATATGCCAGATACTAACTTGATAAAAATATTTTACTTTCACATAATCATCCATAATCTGTATTAACTTGCATTAATCTCACTCATCTCAGCTACTATAATACTTCCTTTTCCAGAGTTAGTGTTGCTGAAATACTGTGGCTCAGATGATTAAGCGTTTGGACTGTTGATTTATTTAAAAACGCGATTCAGTGATCTGCCAGACGACAGGTTCCCCTGTCTGTGATGTTGCCAAAGTAAGCAAAGTTCTTTCAGTGATTTAAAATTCCTTGGCAGCACAGCATCCCAACACAGTCTCAGAGTTCTTCAAAGAAGTTTGAAACTGAAGCTGACAGGACCACAAAATGAGAACAGTCTTGATTTCAAGAGAGCATTTGGTAGCAGAGACACAAGCCCATTATGGGAAAACTAGGACTTTCTCCACACCCCTGAGTAAGCGGTAAGGAATAGCAAATGCTCTTAATGCTGCTCGAAACATATTTCTCTCACAGGTAAAACAACAGGGCTTAGTACTTAACTAGAATACTCATCTAACCACCCAGGGACAAGAGTCACTGCAGGGGAAAGAGAATAAAGACTCTCCTACAAATACAACTAAGAAAGCAGTGATTTCTTCCTTCAAGGGAAACAATCCTCCCCTGATCCGCGTGGCATGTCCCAAGACTTAGGGAAGGTGCACAAGAAGATATTAGGATTGAGTGGACGGGACAGACTAGCTCTGAAGGCTGATGTCCAGCACAACCAAAGGAACCCATGCATGTTTTTGAGGCATGCTCTGTCCATTGCTTATTGAACAAAGCTTCGTTGTGAAGAGCTTGTAAAACCGCACTAACTGAGAAGTCCTGCAGTAAAAGCTTTTTGACTTCTTAGTGGCAAAAATTGTTGGGAGATGCTCAATACCATGGCAATATGGCCTGGTCAGCCTCTAAACCTTTGAGTATAGGAAAATGGAACAAAAAGGTTATTTTGGCTGATACAGCATTTGGGTTTTAAAAACACACACTGGGAGATACGTAACTTGAGAGTTTTTCTAAGCTGTGAATTGCTATGTATGTAAAGCCCATCCTCAGGACAGTCTGGAACACAGCCAAAGCAGCTTCTGCAATAGGTCAACTGTAATTTACTGACTAGTTACTATAACCTGTTCAGGACAACACAGGATTTTACTAGGCAGTGTTTATAAATTCGTGAGGAAATGTCATCTCTGCTAATACAGAAACTTCTCTTTCTTGCTAAAGGAACAAGTAACATCTCACTGTTCATAGCTCGTTTAGCCATATAGCTGTATCAGACCTACCCAATAGACAGTCTTGTAGCATATATGCAAAGCTGATTCATTAACCACAATTTTTAAACCCTAATACAAATGGATTTTGCAAAGTGATTTGGATTAACCAAGTCTGGCTGTGCTTCCATCTGGAAGTTATATTTTATAATGCTAGCCACATCTTGAAAAACAGATTCAGATGTTTGGAACAAATTCAGAACAGTTGTAAGAAATTCTAGGTACAAATGAAAAAAGAAAAAAAAATAAAATTGAGCTTTAATGTCTTTTTCCTCTCAGATTTCTTTCAAGTAAGCATTTATAATCATGGTGTTTAGGGAGTTGAGGGGTAAGGAATGAATCTGTATTATTATCTATGACGTATTTACTCATGTGTAACGGCAGTTTGTTCTTTCCCATACTGCTCTGTAGCATTTTAAGCCTATCCTGATAAAGGGACACGATACTGAGTGAGAACAGGTAAGAAAGAGGCTTGAAGCACCTGACCTGGTTTATCCACAAAGAGTTCCTGCTAGGAAAACTGTCTTTACATAAAACAGCAAAATTAATATAATTCCTGCAGTACTGATAAATCAATGTTCAAATAAAAATGCCTTTTGAACAGCAGAGCTTTTAGCCCATGGGTTGTGTCAGTATAAAATAAGTGTCTGTAAGGGTTGTACAACTTGTAACAATGTGAAGTACCTAACTTAGTACTTTATTTAGAGAAAAGTATCAGCAAACCTTTCTACTCTGAGCCTTCATCTCTAGATTTGGTCAAACATAAATTAATGTTGAAGCAATTTAATTTCTCAGTACACAAACCACACACCAAGACAGATGAGCATTAGCAGAGAGTTAGTTTAGAAGTCTTAACATATCCAGAAAATTTTATGCCTTGAGAGAAAAATTAACCTTCTGCCTTTCCAGCTTGTTTAAAAAAACTGCAAAGCCATAAACAGGAAAGCCAAACAAGAGAAGTGTGCCCAAGTTCCTCAAAAACATGATGTTGTGGATGGTAGAAGGCAAATGACAAAACAAGATTTCCTCTCCACCCACACCATTTAGCACAGATGCTCTAGAAATCCCACAAACACAACATTTTTTTCTGATCACGTATAGAAGTTTCCTGACTTACCTTGTCTTTTTGCTGGTCTTGGATTTTGGCGTGGTATTTTTTGCTTTCTTTTCCTTTGGCTCTTTTGGGGTCTTAGGGACTTTGGGGGTCTTGGGTTCCTTCTTTTCCTTGGGTTCTTTAGGATCCTTCGGTTCTTTTTTTGTCTTGGGCTTTTTCTTTTTCTTCTTCTCTTCTTGGGAGCAATCCACTGAGTTTCTGCTTAGATTCTGGCTGTCAGGTCCCCCAGGGAAGTCTTCCTTACCAAAACCTTTACTGGGACCTTCTGCAGCAATGTGATTGTTTTTCTTTTTCTTTTTCTTTTGCTGTGGCTGCGGCTCAATTGCTGGCAGATAATCATCGCTTTTCACTAGCTGGGTATTCGGTCCACTAACCTGAGTCATATCCGGCACTGGTTTCTCTAAAAAGGGTTCTGATGGAGAATGCTGGGAGAGACAAACAGAAAGAGAATTGGAGATTTGCAACTTTGATTTCTACAACTTTACTCTTTTGGAGCAAGGGGTTACAGAGGGAGAAAATACTAAGCAAAAGGTTAACCCTGAAACACTGTACAGCAAAAACAGTAAAACCCAAAGCTTTCTGCAGTTAAAACATGCAAATTGACCAGAAATTCTTGATATAGCAAGGGTAAAACCATTTCAAAGCTTCTATGTAAACTGAAAGCATAGAAAATATTTAGTCTTCCACATTTTGATGCAAAAGGAAAGCAATTGTTATTTCAGATATCTCAAAAATAGTTGTTAGTAGAATGAACAACTTGTTACAAATTATTCTGTTGCACTGAAATTTTGTCTTCTGGGAAGAAGAAAATGTTAGAAGTGTGTTTCTAGACATGCAAAGGAAAATACAGTATATTCACAGGCTGTATTTATAAAAAATTAATCAAGGCAATTTACATTGGTACAGCTGTGACAGGAGGTATTTTGAATCAGCATGTGAAGGATTAAGCCACTTTAAAATGTAATACAATGCAACATTTTATGTCAAAGATCCACAGCTCCCTACTTGTAATTGAAACAGGTTTGTTCCTGCTAAAAATTGGACAGAGAATTACCTTAAGTGTTTGTGAACCTGAAAAAACAGCCTATTTCGAAGTTTGTACAGTGTATCAGGATTACACCAGATTTGCAAAGTACATGAAAACCTATGTACAATTACACAAATGTCAAGTGCCTGGACCAAACATATTGGTTATATTTGCAACTTTTTTCTTCTTAATAGTTCTGTTCTACACAAAGATCCATGAGTCTAAAACGAGAAAAGGTCTAAGCTCTACCATGACTATGCAGCATATCGAGCTCTAACCTGCTTTTCCTCTCTGCCTGCCTGTGGTTATAAATGCAACATGACTGTGCTTTTCAATAAGAAAAGTAATAGCATGACACTGTACTGCTGCTTTTCTTACAACCACATATATGGTCAAACCATCTTCCACACCCTCTCTCTGTTTCTCCTCCTCTCTTCCCTGAAAATTAAGCTAGGATGATTCTAGGTGGAAAAGTTCCCCATTAACCATGGTTATGAAGTTCAAGGTGTTTGATCCATTGAACTGGAGAGAAGAAAGGTTTAGAGCAAATCAGAATGTTACTTCTAGGAGTAACATTATACACACTTAAGACAGGCACTACTATTGACATTTCCTCTTCTCTGCTTTTTATTCAAACTGCACTTACTTCGGAGTGTGGCAGGCATGCAACCGAGTGACTACAAACCCAGCCCCTGAGCATAAGGGGAACTGATGGGCATACACAGACATACACTTTAGCCACCTGGATCTAAAATCACCTTAAGATTTAGGAAATAAAATTCTTAATATTATGACATGAGAAAGTGAATGCATGTGTATTTTTCTAAATCTATTAATACAGTTTTCTGAACATAAACAAACTGAACCAGTGCAGTTCTATTTTCTGCATTTCTTTACAGTAGCAAAACCCCCGCTCTACCTGAATAAACTCACATACTCAGCAGCTACCAAAGCAGCAGCAGAAGCAAGGTTGTAAAGAAAAAGACAACTCTTTATTGCTCTTCGGGAGAGGCTTGAATGGTACAAGCAAGAAATTATGGTTCTTCAGGGAAAAGACTCCATGACAGTCTACTCGGCTTAACCAAGAACTTCCAGGGTGACTTCTGCATGTTTCTGTTCTCCACCTGTTTAAGGTATTTTTTAGTGCAACAGGGTCTTAGCTGTAGTGAAAACTCAGCTCTAGCGCAAACCTGAGCACCCATTGCGTTAGCACCACATCAATCAACTCCAACTCAAGGCAGTCTCATGTTAATCATCCTGAAGTAGGAACCAACACCTCTACTAGAAATCTCTAGTCACCGTAACACGTATCTTCACGCTGGGAAGTTCACAAAGACTGTGGGTATCTGTATAGAAATCACTGATCCCAGGAAGTCAGTGGCGCCAGTGAGTTCCGTAGCCCAATTATGCATTACATAGAAGTAAAAACCTTCTCCTTGATTTTGAATTTTGGTTGTCTCCTCAGATTTGTTCTGTGACACAGAACTAAGCTGTCTTCTCCGTACCTCAGACTACTACGTACTTGTACTAACACTTAATTTTAGGTAGAAAAAGACAGGAAATATTACACGGGTCACCTGGAAGTACTACTTATCCACAGATTTTCAGAGCAGTACTTTTAACCTACATTTCAGGCAGTCAATATATTTCTATATTATCTCCTATTTCATATCTCACGCATCCCACATTTTTTAGAGACCTTAAGTGCAAGTTTCATCAATGCCTTCACTGCGCTGTCCACCACAATACTCTTTAAATGCTGTTCACTTGCTGTGGCTAACATCAGAAATCTAAGTTTTTCTTTCTATGATTTGTCAGATTTGTACTGAACAAGTGCCTTGTGTTTGGCACTACGGTATTTGCTTGCCGTATTAAGAGAGACTTTTACAACTACCTAAAAGCTTATAAGGCACAATCTTCTAGAACAAATCAGAACTGGTAGTTTATTTTTCTTCCTCTTACGCATGTGAAACAGCCAAGCCAACAAACACTAAAACCCACAAGAAATCCAGTAATGCCATGTAAATTTAATTCAATGAAATTTTCAAGGTTGCACCTTCAGTTAGTGATACAACTGCGCCTCTGAAATCACTATGGAGTTTTATACATGCTTGAGTATATCTTATTACATTTTTAATCCAATTAAAATAAATAAATAAATAAATCAATCCTTGTTTCCTTTCTAACACTTGTGGAGGTTTTTGGTTGGTTGAGAAATCTCAACAACAACTTTGAGCACAGTCAAAAGGCAGACAGCCTTCCAAGCCTCCACAACAGCAATGTCAGCCCTTCATGATCTGACATCTGTAGTTTTAATGTAAGGTGTGGCCAGAGGTAAAGCACTGAGAATGGCAGCAATTGTTGTCACACTATAGTACCCAGTCTCTGGAAGATGTCATCCTATGAAAATTCAGATTCTTACTATCTCAAAAAGCTTAGCCACAAGAGTCATTCTCGTGCTCTGAAACAACTTAGACTATGTATTACACTTAAACCTTATGCATGAAACAAATATTAAAAAAAACAAAAACCAAACGAAACTTTACATTTATTGACAGTACCGAGTTACGGGCATTACCAAACATACAAATTAAAATACTATGGTTTTGTTTCATATCATTCACAGTCCCTGAAACATTACGCCACAAAAGACAGCTGTGCCCCAATTAGGCTTTGGTTATATTTCCTTTTTCTTGAAAATACATTACTTTTGCCACATGCCATTCCCGTTACAGTTTGGCACATTTTGCAATTCGCTTATATGTGATCTTTTAAATTGTAGCACTCTTTCAAAGAAATGGATCTGATTAACTTTATTTTTCTAGGAAGTCTGTGCCTACACTTTTGCAATATGCTAAAACGGTTTATCCCTAACTGACAACCCCACATTGCTCCCTAGTGTGAAGCTGTGTAGGAGCAGCACAAATCTAGTGAAAAGAGGAGATCGAAAGCAGCTTGAAAGATGCATTTTCTTACCCAAACCAGTTGTCTGCTCTTCCTTAAGAAGGGAGAAAAGGAAGAACGGGCTTTCACTAGTAAATATTAGATGAAGCCTACCACAGGGAATTATTGCAAATAGTTCTACTTCTTTACATCGACAAAGGATTAACTCTAGTTACAGGGTCACAATTTCTAATGGAAGACCCCCATTTTCCATTTATGAAATTAAAAAAAAAAAACCCCAAAAAAAAAAGAACAAAACACAACAATTTGTATATTACACATTTTTACCAAAAAAGTGAAAAATATATCTGCATACTTCACAGAAACCACTTCTCCTGCTGCATTTCGTAATAACAAAGCTATAATTTAGTATGTCGGTATAGAATTTAACCTTCCACAGGGAAGAAACCAGTGAAGATTAAACACAAATAGGTATTCATCCTGTTTGAAACTGAAGCAGAATTATTTTTGGTATTATTTGAAATAAGGTGAAAAAGGTGCTCAAAAATACTGGTGTGTTTACTAGACCCACATCTCTTTAAATCTTTTGGAGAAAAGCTGTTTTTGTAAACATTTAACAAAGAACAGATGGCCTGTTTTAATCATGCGAAAAAACCTGAGGCTCACATTAATACTCCTACCACCGACTACTGGGGCTCGGCACCTCCCTAACCAGCAGCATGGTACAGTCTTCACTGATACCATTTCATTTTACAATGGGCATTTGCTCATCAATTCCCACTACTTGACAGTTAATCAATGCTATTAACAGGCAATATCACAGTGCAGGACACTCCTAAAGATCGCAGCTTATTACAGCAAAACAGAGATTCTTCTGGAACTCTGAGGAGTTAAAATAATTTGCAGCTCAACAGGTTACCCAAGAGGAAAATGTGCTTTTGCATTATCAATAAAAGCCAACAAATGAAAACCTTATTTGAGAAACTGCTTATGGAATGTAAAAATCTCACTTTCCCAGAATTCAAACTTCTTTTTAAACTTCCAGACATGTTATCACCAAGATTTGAAAAACTAAAAGTGAGGCTGCCTGTGTTTCACAGCTGCTTATACATTTAGAGCCAAGCTCATTCCCTGCAGCCCAAAGCACAGAAAGATGTCTCAAACCAGGCCTGTTACGTGAAGTGGCAAGACGGACAGCATGTAGGATTAATCCAGCCAGGACTGAACCACAATCAACTGTACTTAAGCACTGAAAGTAGCTGAGTATCGCTTCCTTAGCAGAGCAGCGACTTGAGCCAATATTGAGCTTTAAGAAGAATGAAGCAAGAGCAGCAAAGTATGCAATGTGACTCAGCTAACTTCATGAAATTTAAACATCGGCACCAAACAAACAGAAAAGCTCCTTTTTACCAGGACTACTTTCATTTTCCCCTCCAGACACCCGGGTCTTTTCCATATTCTAAAGAAAGATCTACTGTAACCACACTTCATTAAAATTTTCTTGAACCACATTATGTAACAGTAGAGCCAGTGCTCAGACAGTTCCCACTGGCTCCAAAATAGACCTCTCCAATGTGATATCTATACACGTTAGGTAAAGCATTGCTGAATATTCTCCTTTGCAGCAATTGCAGTCCTGTTACAGTATCGCCTTCACTTTGGAAAAGTTAAAACCACAACCTGCAACCAAAGAAAATTCTTTTAAAACAGAAGACAGACTACAGCATGGCTTCTGGAAGCAGCTCTACCTAGTGCCACAGAGATCACTCGTTTTGAATTTGTATCCTTCCCGACAGCGCAGCCCACAAGGTGTTAAAAGCCATCACAGGTAGAAATGCTTCCATGATTCTTCCTTTCAATGGTTAATTAGAGGATTCATCATCCCTCTGGATTATTTTGAACAAACTACTCATCTTGACTATCCTCCAAACAAATAATTTGGAAAGTTTCCACATCATGTCTCCATACATTGCTTTGTCCCTGCAATTCTCAACTTGTTTCATCAACACTTTCAGCATTAGGCCTGTCCTGGTGCTCCCTCGATGTGAAGCAAGCTGCGGCTTTTCTAGTCCAACATTAATCTTCTCAGACATTGCCCATCTGCAAAGCTCACATACCAGTAAAAGCTCCTGAGTAAACAGGAACCAGCACCACCTCCGGAATGGCAACCAAATACAAGCACCTACATTCAACAACAGTACAGCTGTACAGTATTTTTTCCTGTAGTAGCTGAAGTCCAGAAACATCCTCAAAACTGCTCTCACACGTAATTCTTTCCAAAGTCTGTTTTACCAATCATTTCTTCTCCTTTATTGTGAATGATGATTCCTCCCCTTTTCTGTCGAACTACTGCCTTAAAGATGGTGTATGTCTTTACTATCTGAAAATATTTACTAATGTAAAAATATTTTGGGCAACGTGACAACTGGCATCAGTATTTCAGAAACTCCTCGAAAAACATTGTAGTTCAAAAATGAGAACTTGCATTTTTAAAGCAAGTGTTTTCTGCAATCTTCTCTGCAATAAATGAATGATATCACGCCAGGTGAAAATGAAAGAAGTCTGTTTTGCAAACAGACCCAACAGGAATCTTGTACTTTTCTTTTGCCATACTTCTACAAAACACAGATTAAAATGTATGGAAAACAAAGTTCTATCAACGCCTTCTTAGCAAGACATAACTTCACAATTAAAAATCAGTTTGCATGAAAAAAGTTCATGTTTTAGTGAAGTGCTGCTACAATACCATTGTATTTCTTAAACAAGTCTTAGGATAGAACAGAATACTCTAAGGTCATCCTAAATCTTCCTGATCTGTGTCTACTAATGGAGACTGTCTTTAAAAATCAGGTGCAACTACTAAAAGGTTAAAACTTTCTGATCCAAAGTTTTCAGAAAAGCTCTGAATCAAAACTGCTGTAATTTTGGTGTCAGCAGCATCCTAACAGTGGAGTGAAAGTGATTAAAACCAATCTTAACGCCCTCAGCCAGCAATGCAAGAGTCCAATCACTGTTGATTCGGTGGAGCTGAAAGTATTACCCAATTACTGTATGTGGAAGAGTAAAAAGATGCTATACAAAATAGAGTTCCTTAATTAAGTCTCAGCACAGCTATGGTATCAGTATTAGAATTATTTATTTTCTGGTCATGTACTCTGTGGAGTAACACAGCTTACAAATATGAATGATACTAATGTGGCCATCCAAAAAGCAAACATCCCATTATATTTTACAGTAATCATATGTAGCAACACTGTGTCATGCTCACATAAAAGTGAGGGATTACTAAGCCTATGGAGTATTAGTCAGTGCAGTGAGCACCAATGGTTTGTTCACAGCTCGAAAAACAACTAACTCGTCCTGTAACAGAGCTCTCTGGTTGATCTCCATCGATCAGAATTGACAGTGTTGGTCAGACAACTGCCACCCCTATGATAATGAAGCGTGTACGCTGCAAATTAACTTTCCACATAAGAAACTGCAACAGCTACCACATGGATTGTTTTTAACTGCTGATGTAACTGTGATGGTCCACAAGACAAACATTTTACTTTTTTTTGCTACACATTACTTTGCAATATATACTGGCTTAGACAGCAGTGAAAGATTGCTCCTAATGCTAGCAGGGCAGGTCCTAAATATTACACAACAGTAGCCAGACTCTACAGTCTCCACCATCACAATGTAGACTGGACGAAGACTCACCATTTTGGCAAGTTTTTACTAGCTCTGGTTGTAGCGACACAGAGAAAGGGTGGGACATTTAGGTACTGGCTGGTAAAAGCCATATTGCTCATGTTGACAGCTTGTCTAGCTCAAACCTGCCTTCCCTGCACACAGAAGTGAGGTTTCCTTTGGCTGCATGCTGAATTATCAAGCACTAGACATACCAGAAACATGCCAACATGAGTTTTACCACAGAAGTTCTGCGGAGTTTATGCTATGCAGTCTATACCACAGGTGGGAAAATGACAAGTAGAGCAGCAGGAGTCCTACTATAAAGTAGCCCATAAGCATCTTTTTCTTAACACCACCTTCTGCCAAGTAGGACCTGTATTTAGAAATGTGGATATTTTTTTTGTGAAATTATGCCCAAGCACAGCTATCAAGATAATCTAGTGTTTACTGGAGAATTCCTTGGATTACAGAATATCCAGGTTTACAATCAGGCTCTTCCAACCCCTCTAAAACAAGGTGGTGGCTGCACATCTCCAGGCAAGGAAGTCACACAGTAAAGAAAGAACATGTCAGGATGAAACGGTTTTTCCAGAGGACCTAGTACAGTATTTCAACTTGTCCAGAAAGGTGGAATAAAGGGGAAACACCTTCACATACTCAAACAAAGCAGTGATATTGAAAATGCTATTTATTATTAAATACATAAGCATTATAAAGCCGAACATCATTTTAGCATATATATGGGCTGAGCTGTTGCTCACGTATATATGTGTTGCCTCCACATTCCCCACAACCCTTCAGCTCCACCAGGGAAGTGAAGCAGTTCCTCTGGTTAAAACACGAACATCCACCCTCTCACGGGCACGTTTCAGCAGCCACGCTTTGAAATTCAAGGTCCTGAGGGAAGAGGGGGAAGTGTTCAAATAAATAGAGATCCATCCTCTCTGAAGGGTAACTCATTCCTACATCACACTGCTTGCCATAACCACAGGTTATGATGCTCTGATACCAACTATGATTTCCACTTAACGCCCTGTACCCTACCCAGAAAAAGAAAACCCAACAAACCAGTCGTGACTGACTTGGTGTGTTAAGCGCTTACAGCCTGCCTACAGTAATCGAAGTGATAATATATCCCCTAGATTTTGTTTTTCTACAGAAGTCACTCAACCATTTTAAGAGGGACCTTAATTAGCTCACATCTACTTCTATCAATACTTTTCTCTAGCATTATCAAAGCTAAATCACAGTGACATAGAGCGAAGAGCATCAAGTTTATGACTAAGGAAAAAAATCACAGACCAGCATACGTGGTGCAAATGCTGCTTCTTATGACCACAGACAACTGAAAAAGTTCCGTGTGTGCTTTCACTGCTGCAAGCAGCAGTAACAGCAAAAACACTATATGCTGCAACAGCAAAAGTGTTTCTATTCTGGTACTTTTTAACTCTACCCCTTCTAGCCCCCAAACAAGTTAACTGGAAAACTTATTTAACAGGCTATATATCTAAAAAATATAAGGTGAAAGGTATAAGAAATATCTGGTTCTTATATGTTTAGGTAAGAGATATATACTATTAAAGAACATAAAAGTATAAGGTGTATATGTAAATTCAGAAGTGATACCTCTTTTTTGATTTGCAAAACCTCTAATAAAGTATGTTTTACCTGAATTCAGATAAAGTACACTTCATCTTCTCGTATTTTACATCAAATAAAGTGCATTTTAACCTAAGGAAGGGAGAACAACAACAGAGAGAAAAGCAGCATGTTTGTGGGGATTTTTACTAGATGAAGCTGAAGATCATTGGGCCCATTCTGCAGCACCTAAGTATCAAGTAAATACAAGCTTCAGAAATACCACCCGTTTGACAGACACCCTGTGAGCCCTAGTCTGTCGCTTCCAAGGACAGTATGAAATGTTTTTCAACAATGAATCAATAGGACCAAACTGTAATAAAGACTGTAAGGAAGTACACTTGGAGCAGATGAGCGCAGATGGGAGCAGTGTGGATGTAAGTGTGCACTGCCCCAATCTATTTACCTGGCACCACTGCGTGTGTATGAATTTTTTTATATCATGCCTGTGCCCAAAAGTCCTCAAACTCAGCTTTATACGCTTCATGTCCATGCCTGTCTGTCACACTTGTGTACATGTACCATCATGTCCTTTCTTCCGTGGTTGGTTATCTTTCAGCCTCTCCCTACCAGTCTCAGAAAGACACTAGTCATAGTCGGTTCTTTCAGCCTTCTCATGGTAAGCCATGCTCCACATTACACATACACCTGCCCTGGGGCAGCCTCTCACGCCTCTTCTGAGGTCTTCAACAGGTCTAGCCCACCTCTGTGGAAAGCCAGCTCTTGGAAGACAGGCTGGAGATCTCAACTGCCCAACAAGCCCTCTCTCAAAGAAATGAACAAGGGCAGTATCTGAAGGGCTTTTACTGCAAACGTTCAAAAACAGTAAGGACAGAGCAAACACCACGAAAATGCTTTCAAATGTATTTTTAGGCAATTACATTTATTAGCATATGCTATTTGTTCCAAAACATTAGGAAGACTTTAGGAAGACCTTACCACTTTCCTACCCCTTCCTTTCACACCTAGGAAAACAAAAGCTCAGCATTTTTGCTTTAAAAGTTCCCCACACACACATTCTAGACTTGCTAAACATGCATGTTTAAGAAGCCTGCACATATCAAAAAATATATCAATCATTTAATGACAGACATTAAACATACGATCATGAGGCTGGTGAAAAGAGGATGCAGTTCATAGAGAACCTTTACTAAGAACTTCATCACTTCTATCTGCAAGCCCTCATGAAAAAGAGCAAGTTTTCCCCAAAGGTATCAATATATACCTCATTCCTATAGCTCAAGAAAAGGGCAATTACCTTAGATGTTTAAGATTTCAACGGATGCAACACAGGACTTGAAACTCCGAATTTTCACTCCTATCTCTACACAGGAGGTCCCACTGAAGTCCCACAATACTCCCACAATGCCATCTGTAAGTATTTCTATTAAATTATAAAACATTCTGAATTCTTCCATGGTTTGCAGCAAGATTTTTTCAATTTCACCAGGATATCTTGTGGATAGAGTGTACCAATTTAAGAAAAACGAGCTTAAAGCATTAAAAGAAGCACTACCAGCACAGATATTACACTTTGGTTTCAGTTTGGAGCCAACAAACTTTTAGTTCACCAGTATTTTACCTGGATGACTTGCAAAAGGCCCCACTAGGCAAATAACACAATACTCTTTCTTCCCTCGCTATGCCCCCTCTCTCTGCAACGTGCAGTTTCACTGTATCCACAATAAAAAGATGAAAACTTTTTGATTCATTACTTGAGCTGGAACGTTTTTTAACTACAACTTGTACTCAAGGGTTTTTTGCTACAAATTTAAAAAGCACACAGAAGTCACTGATCCCATGAACTTCTAGTACTGTAAAATACAAAAGGCACCACCAAGGGAATGAAAGTTAAGCCAGTCTAAACCAACTTTGATTATTATTATGTTACTCTTTAAGTTTGCCAACTTATTCTGATTAGAAGGGCCTCATATCAGAATTTCCCCCAAAGGCCATGTTTGGCCAATGTTTTCTGATATCATGATATATACATACACAGTAGCTCAACCATCCTGTCTTTACTGTTTGTGTCTACTCCAAATCTCAAAAGTGTTTTACTTGCTGCTGTTACAATCTCACAGATCGGATGAGCACACTTAGTACTAGAAGATTCACAACTTAGTATTATTTAAAATTGACTATTTTGACATTCTAAATGCCATTTTCTTAGTCATAAAGAAGTTCCACATCACAAGAGAGAAAAGGAACTCCGAAATCCCACTATAGCTTATTTCTATTAGCTGTCCCTAATAAATTGGAGTGACTTTTCTAACCCATTTTTATCCAACATTAAACTGGTTTTGTCCAGCAGAAATTCAAAAGCTATCTTCAGACACTGACCAAATGAGTCACCCTGCAAACGAAATAGTAAACACGTAGTGTTGCCTTGGAAAAAGAATTATGGTTCACCATAACCCTAAGAAAAACTATTATAAACATCCTTTTTTTTTATGGCAGTCTAAATTATTAAGTAATTCAAATACTCAAAACCAAAGAATAAATGTTGCGTCACTTACGAAACAAATTTTACTTCCTAGTACTTAACTTTTTACAATAGTATCTCTAACATACAGGGTGACTCCTCCCTAGTTACTTCCAGAATTGCTGCACCATTCAGCACATAGAATGGATAAGACTTCTAGATTAAATCAAGCCTGACTTCCTAAGGTATTATCCTGAAGACTCCTGTTATCTTAAAAACTTCAGTACAGAAAAGGGAAGACTGCACTGTCTGTGATGAAAGCCATGAACGTCAGGCAAGGTAATTTCCTGTCCTTTTTTCCACCAGCCTCAAATCACTGCAGTATTTTTCAATTTTTTTCCCAGAAGGGGCTTAGTTGGTTGTTTTCTGTCTTGCTTTGGTTTTTTTTCCTTTTTGAATTACATATTAATTTCTTTCCAACATGGATCTCCAGCAAAGGACTTGCTATGGACCCTCTTATGGAGAGGTGCCCAGCCACAACTGGAAGAGACTACCTACTTGGGTAACTACTGGCTTTGGCACTAGGGCTATGCAGCTCAGTGTAGCACACACCAAGAACCCCAAATCCTCTATCTATGACTCTGGCCTCAGGCAACTCCCTCTCCTGCTGTCCTGGTTTCCTCATATGTACAATGGAGAATACACATTGTAGGAGAATTCAGAAGATGAACGAATTAGTGGTCATTGAGGTTTTTCTGTGTTATGACCAAAATTACCATAAAAAAGCTCATTTACCTATTAATTCTTTACCAAGATATGAAGAGAGACAGTTTGTAGAAGAGTCAGTCTGTTTCATGAGATTCAGTGATATTCAAGATTGGGTTTACTGGATAATATACAGTAAATAAATTATCAGGCCATACCTCAAATAACAAAGCCAAATTAAACAGCTATTTCTATCACAGATGATCTTGTGCAGGTAGAAGAAAGGGAACAGAAAAAACATGGTTGCATACACAGATTACATCCTATTTCATAGGCAGAAAGAACATGTAGCAACAGTCTTAACTTCACATCTTTTTGAACTTCCAGCTTTGCAGCTTGCTACCATTGTGTAAATACACTCATATAAAATGTGTATTAAATTACATAGTTCAACGATTTCTATAACTTAACTCTGTTGTTTCTTGATACTTGAAAACACAGCACTGCAACAACTACTAAGAAGGAAAAATAACTGTTACAGCTGAACCCAGGACAAACTGACAAAGTACACAGAAACATAACCAAAGATGACTTGCCACCTGTAGGTACAAACAAGGCAGATTCTGCAAATGGTTATGAACAATTAAGAGTTTTCTGGATGTCCTCATCACATCCATCTTTCAGAGGCACTGACGCTTAAAAGCTCTAAGGTGTCAGCTTAAATACGTGAGGAGACAACAAAAGTAGAGCTAAAAGCTGCCTTTTTTCTTACATACACATGTTTTTACAAATGTGTACATATGTATTTAAACATTTAAGTCTGTGTTCTTTAAATTTCCTCTACGGATGTCTGTCTCTTTTCCCAAACTACAGCTGTTTCCATGTCTGCTTTCCAATATATACGTATAAAAACCCCAAAGCCAACCTGCCACAGAAATAAATCATCAGCTAAATCATGCAGGTTCTTCCCTAGTTACATCCTCAAGAATTAATGTGTTCCATCTTGCCATGTAGAAGAGACCCAGTCCTCAGATTAAATATGTTCTATGAAGATAAAATGAAATACAGTGAGAAGCTAGGATTTTCTTTTCCCTCTCCTGCCTCTAAATAGAAAAGGACAATAATCTGAAGACATAATGACTTGTGCAGTGGCTTTCCTCACATTTCGTTTTAGATACACTCCTGAACAGTTACGGAAAAACATTGGTTCTAGAAAAGTCTCCCCGATTAACCAGCCTTTAAATACCTACAGTTGATCAACTCATGGAAATCAGAGGGCAAAAGGTACAATATATCCTCAGCAGCGATGCATTTTACACCAACGATACTTATTTTATGAGAGAAAAACTACTAAAGATTTAATGGTGCCAATTAAAGAAGCCAAGAGTTTGCATGGCTCAATGGCTGAGTCATAGACCTTTTCTCTCTAATAGGTTCCATTATAGCCCTGAGCTCAAGCTGTGGGAAGAGGATTGCAGATGAGTAAGAGGAATCAGTGTTTTTACATGCTAACACAAAGAGGTGTCCTTTAAGCATTACACTGCTGCAACTCTGGCAGCAGTAGAGCAGCTTGTGCTTACTCAGAATCCTAGTTTTAAATGGGATGTTCAGAAACTGGTAGACACCTTACAACTTCAAAATGCTATCAAAGGAATTAAGCCCATTAGTGTAAAGCCCTCACAAATTTAACTAGTATTTTATACACATTTCCAAACTTGAAATACTTCAGTACTTGTCATTTTTGTGCTAAGTTATTACCCATTATTTCTGGTATTCATTTATGTTTACATAAAACAAGGTAAGACTGTAGCGGAAGACAAAAGTACTTTGTACTTAAACAAAGGATGTCTATAAACAACTGGTGTGGTGTACAATGAGAAAAAGAAAATTAAAACGTTGGAATTGCCTCTCAAGATGGCTCCCAGCAAACCCAGGGCAGTATTTGTTCCACAGTGTAATATTGTACGAAATTCTGATCATCAACAACAATTAGACCGCAGACAAACGTACAAATTATCTTGAAGGAGAAGTCTAAAGGGAATTTAACTTACTTTAGATAGACTACCATTTACAAAAGCATCGTCAGATCCTAGTACAGGAAATACAAAGAATTAAGATGAGTAAAATGGGCACCAGAGCAAGTTGGGTATGAAACTGGCAACTAATAAAGTTAGGATAGAAAAGTCAGATGTCTGTTCCAGCATTCAGGGTAATCTGATTTGGGCAAGATTTAAATTAAAAAACAAAATAAAAAAATAAAAAGAGTACTGAGAGCAAAAGCCAAGTACTCTTTAAATTGAAGCTTGATAAGGTTATGAGAAGTAGTTCATAAGATGGTTACATGTGACAGCTGAAGGCTCAACTCAATGACCCAGACGATCTTTACAAGTACTTTGCTCCTAATGCATGGTGACAGTAAAAATTAACAGCAAAATCTTGTTTAGATTAAAAAAATAAGTGTATTTTAACAAATGTAATTTGGAGTATGACAAATACTGAACACAGTAGTTCAGAAATTAAATATGCACAAAACAACCATTTCTGTTTCATTTTCTATGGGAAGGAAACCTCTATTAAGCAGACTGATAGGGCTGGCAATATAAGCTTCTGGTCACAGAAGTCTTACCTTCAAACCTGAAAAAAGGGGTTGGTTACCCAAAAAGCTTTTATATTTACACTGGTCAGTACCATCAGAAAAAACAGATTATTAAGTATTACCTCTTTTATAAGCCTTACTTTGTTCTCATCCTCAAATCACCACAGCTATGAACCTGACTACTCAGATACCCCAAGGAAAACCTCTGATTTCAAATGTTTGTATTTTTAACATCTTTGACTAGAAACTGTCTTCATTCATATAATGAATGTCACACGAAACACAACAGTGCTGTTTAAAACAGCAAGGATTACTCTTTAAAATAAGATGCCACAGTCCCAGTGTCCTTTCGCAATACCTTTTCTATTCCCTGGTTTGGACAATTTTCACAAAACAATGCAGAAGTCGTTTTTATTTTCAACTACTTCAGATGACAGAGATGTGAGAAAAGTAGAAGTAAGCCATTTATGAAATTACTGGTCATCGGTTTTTCATTTACAAAGCTACATTATTTAAGGTTTGGTGATACACTTGTAAGGACTGGGTTAGTGCAGGAGATGCTGGTATTCAATTGCTGGGCATGTGTCTTAACTTGCATCAGCAATATTGCAACTCAAAAGGCTCCTGAGAGAAATTCACTTCTTTCTAATGTTGTCTTGGAAAACTTACTTTTCCACAAGAAGCTTCCTATATACATCATCCCTGACATACAAGATCTGAATCAATGAGGATAAATGAAGATAGAACAAATTCTTGCCTCAAAAAAAGAAATGCTTTCCATAGAAATTACCCCCGAGCTCCCAGACTGGAAGTCCCTGGCCTGCTTTGACACTCTCCAGACCAGTTAATTACCAATGTAAACCCCTTTCTCCTATCCCCACCCATTGAGGCATTGAGTCGATTTACAGGGGTGCTTTGTTTTGGGGTAAGTTGGTGCATGGACACCAAGAAGAGACAGAGAACAGCAAGAGATTTTTCTTATACACCTACTAGTATGTGTATCAGACTTACGCAGTTAATCACTGCAAAGACAAGACAGCCTGCAGACGACACTTGAACTACTTACAGCCCAGATTTTCTTGTACAATATATGTTCCCCCTGCAATGTTTTCTTTACTTTACTTACAAATACAAGCAGCTAACTCTTTTGCATCTATAACTCACAGAATACGTTCCTGAGTCAAAAGGAAAATACACTAATCAAAATTTAAGTAATTCTGTGATTGTGACTTGCAAGAAATAAATTGGTGGTTTTCTAGGACTGAAGGTAGATATTTTCATGTGCACTGCTAATATTTCTTTTCTGTATTAGTCCCCACAATTCTGCACAAGAATATTTGATTATCCAATTAGACATAGCTACTAAAGTCCTTTACATGCAGAAAGTTACATTCTGAAGCTGCAGTGGTTATATTTTGGATATAGACAACGCAAAACAGGACAGTACACCCAAAGGCTGCCTGCCTTTTTGAGGACACAGAAATGTGCAGAAGTCAGGCTGGCGTTTGAACCAGCATGCAGGAGCTGAGAACAAGCATGTCAAGGTGTTAACCCCTGTCAAGGCCGGGCTCTCCCAGAGCACTGGGCTGCTGAGGCAGGAGCCTGCCCAGGGCAGCACGAGAGGAAAAGGGAGGAGGTTTGTGGCTGCCTGAGTAACCCCATGTGCGTTACCCAGCTGCGCGTTTCCACCCTGTGAAGTGGAAACAGGGATCGGGTTTGCCTGTCCTGCCAGCGTATCCCCACCAACTCAAAATTACTGAAAGGTTCTCTGATGGAAGAAGTTAACAGACATGGAGGGTACATACCACTGCCTGAATCAATCTTTTTTCTAGCTGGCTTACTAATACTAAACTGCTGAACAATTCGGGTAACTGTGGTTTCATGCTGTCACTTTCCACTGCAAGATTTGCACCTCCACAAAAAGGCTCAGTTTTGCCCAGTTCCCTTAAAATTCAAAGGCAAAGGTAGTATTTAGTATATCTTCTTTCCATGTCATCTCAAAAAAAGGTGCCACTGTATAATCCAGTACTTGTAAAGTGAGGTGAGGATACACAGTCTTGTTCAGCCAACACAGAACTCACTCCTCCCAAACAGATCATGGAACGGTCTGGGTCACAAGAGACCTTTAAAGGTCATCTACTGCAACCCCCTGCAATGAGCAGGGGCATCTTCAACTGGATCAGGTTGCTCAGAGCCTCGTCTAGCCTGGCCTTGAATGTTCCCAGGGACTGGGCATCTACCGCCTCCCTGGGCAACCTGTTGCAGTGTTTCACCACCTTCACTGTAAAGAATTTCTTCCCTGCACCTAATCTGAAACTGCCCACCTTTAGTTTAAAATCATTACCACTTGTCCTGTTGCAACAGGCCCTACTGAAAAGCTTCTCATCATTCTTATAAGCTCCCTTTAGGTGCTGGAAGGCTCCAATAAGGTCTCCCCAGAGCCTTCTCTTCTCCAGACTGAACAATCCCAGCTCTCTCAGCCTTTCCCCATAGGAGAGGTGCTCCAGACCTGGTCATCTTTGTGACCCTCCTCTGGACTCGCTCAAACAGGTCCACACCCCTCTTGCATTGGGGGCCTCAGAGCTAGATGCTCTCCAGGTGGGGCCTCACGAGAGCAGAGTAGAGGGCCAGAATCACCTCCCTCAACCTGCTGGTCACGCTCCTTTTGATGCAGCCCAGCACCGGGTTAGTTTCTAGGCTGCGAGTGCAGCTTTTCATACACCAGTACCCCCAGGTCCTTTCCATAGGGCTGCTCTTAATCCCTTCATCCCTGAGCCTGTATAGATACAAGGGCTTGCCCCGACCCGGCAGCAGGACCCTGCCTTTGTCAAACCTCAGGAGGCTCACATGAGCCCACTTCTTGAGCTTGTCCAGGTCCCTCTGGATGGCATCCTCAGGCATGCCAACCACACCACTCAGCTTGGCATCATCTGCAAGCTTGCTGAGGGTGCACTCGGTCCCAGTGTCTATGTCATTGAATAAACAGTACTGGTCCCGATGCACTTTGCTGGGACAGGGGGTCCCTACACTTTGCCTCACACTGAGGTGTAACCACTGTCATTTCAGACACCAGCCTGAGCAGATCCCATCTGAAGCAAGATTTACGTTACAACACAGAACTCTGTTCTGTCAAATTTTTTCCTACTTTTTATTCTGTAAGCCTCTAGTAGCATGTCTTTAAAAACTTCCCATATGATTGTTGTTGCTTACCATATAAACCTGCTCTCCTTAATTACCTTTCCCAGGCCACTTAAAAGCAGCCTGCAGGGGTCTTCAGAGGTATACAGACCACAGGTTGAAACCACCAACTCAAAGGAATCTTAATGGATAAACACGAGATACAAAACTGAAAGAGACTGTCCGTAATCAACTCTATTCTTCTCTTGCAGTGGGAAGACAGCAGTTTTCCAAATAGCCTTTCCACTGCAGTACAGTATTAACTTCAGTATGACATAGTGGGCCTGAAATTACAGACCTGTTAAAAATCCTTTGATGTTATGTATGCTGCCCAAGATGTGTTTATGTCAAAGAGCCCAAGATACTTCTCAAACTCTAGTTTTTCAGTCACAGCAACAAATGAAAAAGCCTTTGAATATGTTATTTGTGGCATTTCACAAGTAGGCCTTTTCCCAGCTTCTCTAGTAATTGAACTAAACTAAAAATTAAATTGGAAAGTGTCATTAGAACTGGATGGGAAGGGAAAAAAGACAGAAAACACCCAACCAAAAACCCCACACTTCCTTCTCTGTGGACAAACACATCATTTAGCAGTACCAATTGAGATAAGTCTTAATTATAATGTCTAAATCATACTGCAGTTCTCCAACCAATTTGATTAATACTGTTCTATGAAACGTTAAATACCTTATCTTTAGTGCAGATATCTTTAGTATCCTAACTCCAGCCGTGCTTTACACAATCTATATGTAGTAAATTGTAAAAAATCTCTATATGGAGGTCTTAAATCGCATGTGCCTACAGCAGTATCAGGTCTAAATTTTGGTTTATATTGTACTATTATAACCAGACAGCTGTGTCTAGAGACAGCCTTTATAACTTACCCCTCCTTGCCAGTAGCAGTTTCCAAGTTACATTGTCAGTGCTGCTGTGCAGTGCAACAGGGAACTGCAGGAACGGCTCTGCCGTCCCCTGCTCCCCGCTGCTGCAGGGCACCTCTCAAGCACACCCAACAGCAATACAAACATGGAACAAGCAACCTGTGTCAGACAGCAAAAGCTCCCTGAATCCCAGTCCAGTGCCTTATTTACGGAATTACCTGGTTTTCAACAAGTTTTCCTGAAGTATTTCAAAGGAGGCTACAGCAGAAAGACTTAGAACTAAGTAGTCTTCCAGTACTGTAGGTGTTTATCCCTGTGTCCACAACAGACAATGCTTGCCCGAGTAAACATTTGCAATATCCCATTAACCACATGAGATACGAATAACAACTACAAAGCTCAAAGTTTTAAACTAGTTTTAATGGCTATATATTCCATATACAGTTGTACAAGTAAACTGTGATGTCAACTTTTTCTGGTAAGGTGTCGCTTTAAATTCAAACATGCACTGTGTGTTATAAGCCCCCCACTATATTTAGCAACAATTGGCTGGTACAAAAAGATTTCTTCCAAAAATAAAATAAAGCACTTCATATCATTCAGCACTCACATGTAAGGAAAATTACAGTATTATCACAGTTATCAGAGCCTTGCAGGGCCAAAAAAGATATGAAGTACCAGAATGCAAGTGGATGGAGGGCCATCTGGAGAGAAAGGAGATGTAAAAGGAGAGTGGAAAAAACGGAGTTGATACTGACTACTAGATAGTAGGAAGTTTGTTACGAGTCCTCTCTCTTCTCTTACAGGAACACTAAAGCCAAAAATCTGTGTATTAACTTCTCAGTTACTGTTATCATTATGTTCTTTTTGTTGTGGGCATTACAGATACATAATAAAACACAATTTAATTAGTGCAATTAAAAGTGGCTAATGTTTTTCTGATTCAATTGATTACTCAGTCTGTTTTAAGAAAGAAGTCTATTGTAGGTGGGTATATATTCCCATTGGGAACTCTGGTCTTACATAGGAAAATTTCCCTTCTGATTAGAATAACAAGAGTTTACATTTCACAAAATAAGAAAGTGAGAGATGAAACTTAAGAGTTTGACACTCCCATCAACATGTTATGTCAATATAGCACAGACAGTCTTCAGTATACAGCATCAAATATGTGTTGCACTCCGAAAAACAAATACTTGCATTTTTCCAAAAATAAAAGATCAGTATTCCACAGAAACCTACCAAGCTCCAGAAGTTCAGATTTCTTGACGTTTAATTTATACAGCAGAAACCTATGCAACATGAGCCAACTACCTGAAAGTTCTTAGGTTTTATGCTTGTTGAGAGTAATACATGACCTGCTGTCTCCTAAGCTTGGCTAGTAAAATAAAACCTCTGAGGAGAAGTACAGGAGGGAGATGCACACAGATCCTTGGTACTGATCCAGGGATGAACAGGTGATGGAACAACAGAAGCAAAGGAACAAAGATTCCTCCCAACCAAACAGTGGAAAATTAAAGAGAGATCCACTTGTTCTCTTGAACATCGTGTGTAACTGCACTACTCTCAGGTTAAACTCCACAAACGCCAAGATCCTAGCCAAGAAGTACGATTTCTGCTTTGAAGTGTTGGACTAGTCATCTCTGTCTTCTAGAGCTAAACTCGTAAGAGCAATACTGGAAGGAGTGACAAGGAAAGCAGAGAAGTGGCATGAGTAAGAGTTACAGATCTCCAAGTAAAAACTGGAATCTGGAGGTTTATGAATTTGGATTTTGCACAAATTACAATTTTTATGCCCATCTTCTACATGTTCCTCTTTATGAACGGGGCAACACTATTACCAACCTTGCCCAGTAGCTGAGAAAATTCTAACTAAATAGGTTATATATCAAGGTCAGTAAAATCAGAAAGAATGCAAATTCCAGAGCTGATAAATCAAACCCACACTCAGATTACTAAGCCATCCTATTCCTCCATTCTGTCTCTTCATAAAGAAGACTTAGAAGTTAGTCTTTTTATTTCTAACTTTTCATGCTTCTAAACTATTCTCTATGTTGAAGAAAAAAATCCCATTGAGTGCTCAAGGAAAATAACTCATTGACAGGTATTGGAGGCATGTTCCCTTATTTCAATGCACATCTAATGCAATTATGCCAACCTCTCTTTGCTAGAAAGGGGATGCTCTTTCATCTCTTCAGTAACAGAACAGCTGCAAATAGTTCAGTTGGAAGATGGCATAACAAAAAAAAAACAAAACACCCCAAAATCCCCAAAACCCTAAAGAAAAACATACCTCTGAAATCAAATCATTCATATTTGTGTGAAAAAAGGATAGCTAAAAAAAATTTGGGGATAAGTTGGAATGTGACCAGTTTGTCACTAACTCAATGAAACAAGACAAAGCTTTGACTTCTAATGGAAGTTTCAATTTAACAGTGTTTGAGGGAGGACTCAAGGGCTGTGCTACAGAACCTTGAGCTATGTGAGGGTATTAAAGGGCCAGAAAGCTCACTGCCAGAGGAAGAGGCAATCCCCCTTTTTTCCCACCACGCATTCCCACTCCCACATCACCATCCTGGGTAATCCCGTGGTTGCACAGTGAAAAGATGCGTGACCTGGCCAGAAGCGAGCTGGCCAGATAAGCCAGTTCACCAAACACTCAGGCATGCTGATGCAAGGACAGAGCTCAGGTTCTGTATCCCAGACCTCAGTCACCTTCATTTGCATGGATTATTTTTTTAAGCAGATTAGATATTGAGAGTTACTGAGTTCACACAGCGATGCTAGGAAGCTGTCAGTGGACTGTCTGCCCACAGCAGTGACTCAAAGGTGCACCCTGAAGCAGCAATGCAGAGCAGGAACAGGCACCACTGCACCAAATGGCTGCTTCTGGCAAGGGTTTAAAAGCAGAGGTGACTCAAAGCAGCTGGCGCAGGAGAGGTGGGGTGACTCCCTAAATTTCTCTGTCCCTATTTTAACCCAGACACTGGCCATTTCTTCTTGTTCCTACTGCTCAACATTGCTCCATCAGCTCAGCTCAACCTTTCGCTGCCTCCTCCCTCATCACTGCTTCCTGCCCACGCTTCCCACTCTGCTCCTACCAGCTCCCAAGAAACAGCTTCACCATCTTTAAACCACACCTGCAAACAAAGGAAGATCTGTACAGACAGATGCTTTAATCACCATGAAAAATTCAAGGGTGTTAATCTTGCTCCCTAGCTACCAAACTTTACAACTCTGTGGACAAAACAAGGTACCAAATATTTATAGATGACATCTCTAAAGAAAAAAAAACAAAACAGCAATTTGTTCCCAAAATCCAGACCACATTACCATCTGTATAATGCGTATCTCTATACAATTAAAAGAACCTTGACACCTAGAGAGGAAAGCTCTCAAAGGCAATAAAGGAACAGAAGGGATACTACATCCATCCTGATACATTGTGCAGGTGAGACCATCCCTTTGTCAAAGTACCATGCCAGGATTTTAGTTTCATAATTGTTTGGTCATCAGCTCCTTCATTGTAATTCAAATCTGAAAATTCAAAAGTGAAAAGCACTGGCTCACTGAAGTGAGGGAGAAAACAACCTCTACAGACAAAAAAATCAAACTTCAAAGTGATTGTGTCCCATCGTAGTGGGAACTGAGACATTTATTCTCCAGAGAGGAAAAAAGAAAGGACACTTATGCAAGTTTGTGACACTTGCATTCAAGATGTAAGCAAAGGCAAATTAGTGTAAACCAAATAGATTCCTCAAATTCCACATGTAAGAGAAGGATAGAAGACAAAGAGGAGGATCCATCATAAAAAGGCAGGAAATTATTACTTTGCCTGGAACTTGTCCCTTATTAAGATTGCTGCTGCAGTTAAAGAAATAAAAAGAAAATAAACAACGGTTTCTCCTTTCATTTGCCCCAATTTTCCAGCCTTGTCATTATGTAGGCTGATGATGATACAGACATGAGGGTTTGTATCAGACTATCAGCTTTCAGTCATGAAAAAAAAAAAAAAAAGCTTCTCTGAAACAACAGATTTAAATTTGTCCAAATAAATATAAAATAGGAGAATGTGTTCAGTCATGGGAAAATAAGATGCTTGCCAAATCCCACTGGAAGTGACCATCAGCAGATAAGAACACTGTTCCAAGTACTGAACAGTAGCGTAAACTTAAACGTATTTCTAGTTAGGTGATTCTTCAGATAATACTAATGATTTAAAAAAAAAAAAAAAAACACATCCAGGTCACCAACATATCAAAGAAACTTTCAAAATCTTCATGCTGAAAAACAAGTCTGCTAACTCTTCAGCCTACAGAATCAGTATGCTGAGGCAGACTTGTCTTTTTACGCTAGTGCTGCAAACTGGCTTTACCCAAAACTCCAGGATATAACTTAATGGCACAATTATTTTCATCACAGTCAAATCGTGGCACCTGAGGGAAGAAGTATTCTTGGAACTTGCCTGTACCTCCTTGACAGTAGTAAAAGTCCATAGCAAAACCACCTCAAAACAAGTCTGTGGCCCAAAGGCCTTCTCATTGCAGAATCACTGCAACCCCTGATTTATAAAGTACATACAGCCTTCTCAAGGGTGGGGAAGAAATAAGCCTTTAGATATGTATAATATTAACTGTTAGACTGGCATATATCTGAAGAACTTTAGAACATGAACTTTAGTTAGGCAAGGTATTTCATACTCATTATTATATCCTTTGAGATCTGCATGTGAATTCACTCACAGATGGATTATATTATCAGCATAACAGACTATTCTATTCCACAGTGGTAAAATAACTTCTATACTTTGAACCAAAGATAGCTTCAATGGTCTTCTTCAAATGGTTAACTACATTGCATACATTGCTCAAATACACGAGTTCTTCAGAGCCTCAACAAAACACAACAGAAGCCTGTAAACTTTTAAGAAAAAAATTACCATTATCAGCCTTTACTTTTAGATTAGTACTATGGATTTTCTTCTCAGCTTTTCTTTCATCATTCTCCATAATTTCTAATGTGGTCTGGGTTTTTTCATATAATTTACATAAACACAGATACATATGCTTACCTACATATAAAAATAATACACAATTTAAATCATCAAGGTTCAGCATTAGTGGTTTTTCCATTCCATTTAGTCTTGCACCTCCAACAATCTTACCAACATATGTTGGTTTGCTGGTCTGTCAACACTTGAAGAGGGAAATTAGAATTTCCAGGAGCAGCCCTGAGACTTTGCTGAACTCATACAAATGGTACCCCTAAAGTCAAGCTAGCAGCAATGCGAAGTATCCCCTGTATCAAACCAAAAAAAACCCAATAGTGTTTATAAGTTGTTTTGTTTGGTTGGCTGGTGTTTTTTGTTTTTGTTTTTAATGTGAGTTTTTCTACTTATTGACAGGAAAAGACTCAAAAAGCTGAATATTCAAGGGATGAAAAAGCTAACAGTTGTATCTGGAGCTGCAGGGCACTGCTTATAAATAATAATTTATGGGGAAAATCCTAACCACCTGAAATGATACAATTTCTTACTAAATAAAATTATAGAACACACATTGAAGGATTATTGGTTATGTAAAGACAGTAAGAAAATAAGTAAGGAATCGGTCTCTTCTTGCTACTCTTGGGCATTTAAACAATCAAATACTAAGAACAAAGTCGATTTAACTTTGGTGTGCCTGGTAACCGACTTAACCGGGACTCTGCCATGTTAGAATACTGTGTCAAACCACTTCAGCTGATAGGAGTTTTCGTTAATATCCCTCTCCCCTCAGGTACATCCAAGCATAAATTAAACTGAGGCAGCAACGCAGGGTTTGAAAGCACAAGAAGAGCCTGTGACAGGGGTGACCCAGCTGGTGACTCAGCACGACTTTCCCTGCCTCTTCCCCTGCGAGGGAGGGAGGGCAGGAAATTTCAAAGGAATGTGTTCATACCAAACACGGCTATGAGTTATGATTTAAAGCAAAGTCACATGCCCACAGAGTAAGGCCAGCAGAGTAAACCTGGCAGTGAACCAGCAACACACACAAAACGAATTCCTTCTCCACAAGAAGCTGGACACCGTAACCCAGCATCCTTCAACACCGTTGGTGGCCATCACTGAGCTCTACCATTTAGTCACGCACGGAGGTTGTACCATAACTGTTTGTCATTTAAGTATTCCTACGTTTGACTATAAATAATGTAGATGGCATTTGTGGAACATGATTACTGAACAGGACTTGAAACTTCAAGCCCACACAGTAGCTGTGGGTAAATCAGAAGTTATGTATAACAACACACCCGAGATAGCCTATTTTTGGCAGGGAAAACTACGCTTGCTCTGTCACTAACACAATTCTCTGAAAATAACAAAAGATAAGAGCAACAGCACAGCATTAGATCCCCAGAGGCCTGTCTAACCTGATATCCCCTCCCTGATAGAAGACTGTAGAAAGGGTGCAAGAATGGGACATGCACATAGTAGGTGCGCCCAATAACAAATTCTCAGCCGCTTATTTACAGCACAGATCCGCTGAGCCAAATGTGGTGCCTTCATGTTTATCAAATGATGATGCATTTTTCTGCACATCTCAGCCACCAGCATCTTACTGTGGCAGTTCTGAGCTCACCACCTGGTAATGTGCTGAACACCTGAAAAGAATTCAAGGAGACAAAACAGGTGACAACCACACTCGACTTCTTCATGCACCCATATCACTCACAATTCTAGAGGCTCTCACCATCTCTCTCCTAGCCCCCACCCCACAATCACTCCCCTCTGTGCTTTTTCAAGTGCTGCTGTATTTTCTGAGGCCTGAGGAAGGGACCCAGAGCTGCACAGCACTTGTCACACTGACATCCCACACATACATGCAGCAACATGACAACAATCTCTTTTTGCTGTCTACTACTTCCATAACAATTCCTACCATTTCATTTCTTTGACTGTCTTAACACATTTCCAGATAGCCATCTAACACCAAGACCCTCCTCCTAAGGAGAGGTTTTTGCCTGTCATTTCATTGCCCAGGCACCACAGAATCATAGACTTTTAGGTTGGTAAAGACCCTTAAGGTCATCAAGTCTGACCATTAACCCAACAATGCCAAGGCCACCACTAAACCATGTCCTTAAGCACAACATCTACACATCTTCTAAACACCTCCAGGGATGGGGACTCCATCACTTTCCTGGGCAGCCTGTTCCTGTGCTTGACAACCCTTTCAGTGAAAAAATCTTTCCTCATGTCCAACCTAAATTTCCCTGGCCCTGTCTCAACTTTTACACAGCTTACGACCAAGCGATTGACATTCCTGTTCTATGTCTAATTATTTAGTTTCATTATCATCAGGCTCTTGCCACTTGGCTTTGAGCACGTTAATAGCAGCAGCAAACTTTGCCATCTGATTTTTCACACTTCTCCAGATCATTTATGAGCATTTTGGAGAGCACAAGCCCAACACAGATGCCTCTACTGTGAAAACAAGCAAGCTACTCCTTGCTTGTGGCCAATTACTCTGTCACAGCAGAACCCGCCTTCCCACCCTATGGCCATGAAGCTCTTCCAAAAGCCTTTGCTGAAAAATGTTGCAAGAGGGGGCCTGAAACACCAAGCACACTGCCGCAGTCCTACAGTGGTTCTTATGACATCTATCAAACTGCACTGAAGCCAGCACCTCACTGCTAAGGAGGTCTTAATAACCACATCTAGGTTTCAGCTATTAACCTAAACCAGCTGAATTGTTAATCATCAGTTCTGTCTCCAAGCCAAAATAATTTGCAGTTTTGCACACACACAAAAAAAAAAAAAAGAAATAACAAGGCCTAGAATCAACATGGCAAACTCTTTCAAGTTAAAAACAAAAGAACTTCGCTTTTCTTCCAACATATCTAAAAACAAAACAGTAATTTGGTTAACCACAAGTATCACAGCCTTCCCATGATAAGGCTAGCTTCAAATCACTGAAAAATAATTACTAAGATGGCTTCTGTTGATTTAAAAGTACATAGTGATTTCCATTTTCCTGACTATATTCATTTTGTTGATACATTTTATACAAATAAAAACAAACCAGTCATTTAAATAACTGTTCTTCAGTGAACAGTTTTCTGCCAACTGACATGAAGGGAAAACCACGACACAGACAGGAGAGCTACAAATTCTGTATTCAGTCTGAAGAGCAGAGGTTCCACACATCTGCATTTTCCCCAGAGGCTGGGGAGGAGCTGAGTTTTCACTGACTTGAACAATATTTATTTCATCCAAACAGTGTTCAAGGGGGAAATGCCTGCCTGTCAAGAGTTTCATTGCTACAGTCAGGTCTCAAGCTAATTACTTAATGGGAAGGTATGTTAACAATAACTTTTACCAAATAAAACCTTAACCGATGTATGCTAACAGAGACATTATTTGGCTAGCTACAACTGTTTGAATTACTGATTTTAATCAAATAACTTGAGTTATCATGTGGTTTTCCTCTAATTATTTAGTTTCAGCACTTACCTTTGTTCAAGCTATTCATCTGCAGTTGAGAACTTTGTAATAGGTTGCATAGCTCATTTAAGGGTTGAGCTGTCTTGTGTTTTACCTCTTCACTGACTAAAGGGAAATGAATGTCCCACAAACATTTAACAAGCCTGTCCACTCTACAAGGAAACCTTCTCCTCCCAAACCACCTCTTGCTGCCAAAAAAAGGTTTACTGGATGGTCAAACAAAAACAAGGAATTAATGCCAGTGAAGAACAGCACAGCTCTAGGGCACAGTCAATCCCAAGTCTTCCCTTCCCACACAGTCCCCCATCACTGGTCGTGCAAGATCCCAGTGACACTGGGTTTTGTTCTGTTTTGTTCTTAGAGGTCTTACGTTACCATTTCTACAATTTTCCTTCAAGCTTTTTCTGCTTAGATGTGTTTCAGGGTAGAAACCACATCTTGTACTACTTTTTCTGAACCCCAGTCTTCCTGTACTGATTTTTCCACGCTGTTGTTACCTCCTTTCCAAATACCTACTCATTCTCCTGGGTTTTTTTGTGTAGTTTTGAATTCGCTCCTTTTTTCATCCTGCTTACCCGCACAGTTGGTAACACAAGAGGCATTGTCAAGAGCTGCTTTCTCAAGGAGGAACACACAACTCCACATGCATGCGAGAACTGTAATTTAGGTTCTCCAAACAAAGCCTGTGCTGGAGGTGGGGGGAGAAGGGCCAACACAGGTATAAAATTTCACACCAGTTGTGAGGGGGGCAGGGGAGAGAAGGACGGTCTTTGCCCCTTCAAGAGGAGATCTTCCTCCTGCCTCACAGGAATACAGTGTCCCTCCCCTTGGCCAGCTCAGTTCCTGACCTCCATCCCCAGAGCTTCCCAACCCTATGGCACCTCCAGCGCTCCTCCCTCCTGTTTTCCAGGGGGAATGTGGAAGCCTCTCCCAGCTGCTGAGCTGCTCCATGTAGCACTCCTTGTCAGCTGCCTTTCTGCGGCACATCCATCTGATTCCCAGAGCCAGCTCACGCTGTGCGGCGCGGTGAACAGGAGCAGCCGGCAGGCAGCAGTGGAGGGGACTGCCGAGCAGCTGCTTCCCGCACAGGCCTGGGACACTGCCTGGGACAGCTGTTTTTATGATTTATTAAGCTTATTGTAGCATCGTATCATTATGACTGCATTCCAACAATTGTCTCCAAATATTTATGGGCAGAACTACTTGGCATTAATTACTGACTGGGTTAAAAAAAAGCAATAAAATTAAACCTCTGATACCTTGACCACCTATTCGTTCAGTACCAAAACCTCTGAATGATGACTACTCGAGCCAGAGACAAGCAATAGCAAATGTGAAGATCCCAAAAGACACTTTTTCAGCTGAAGCTTAACATGCTAGCATGTAGTCAAACCTGCTAAGCTGCAGAGGATCAAGCTGTTTTACCACTTTTAGCTTTTAATTGAAAAATGATGTGGAAGCAACACATTTTCATCAAAACCCACCAGACTAGAGACTCAGGAAAATAAAACTTCTATCTATCTGAGATTTCATTTAAGCCTCAAGATTTTATTTCAGACCATGATTCACATCTGCTGTCTTCTCCTTGCATAAACTGTTGCCCCGTCACTTCTCAGTTGCATTACTTAGTGCTGAAATTTTTTCACATGTTAAAATCTCAGCTCTAACTTAAAACCACAAAACATTCCCTTAGGATTTAAAGAAAACCCTCGGTTTGGCCAAAACACACACATTATAATACACACTTCTTTCTCCAAGTTGCGAATACAAAAATTAATAGTTTAAATGACAATTCTCACATATGCTTTCCATTTTCCCCTCAAAGGAACCAGCACAAAAAAACCCCCAACTATTCAGCTTGTCTTGTTGCTGTATCACATTTTGGTCTCTCCATAATGTTATCCTGTAAAAATTACTGTAAGAACATTAGCAAGCTATCTGAACTTCATTTTACCTTCAGCTTCTGTGCACCAAGCAAGCCACATAACCAGTAACAAACAGGGGAGTCAAACAGGAGTATCCTGAAACGCACTTACAGTAATGTAAAACATTTTCTACTCATTGGAAGTAGCTTACCTGAAGGACAGGCACTTTTTGTGGTGTGTTTTGTGGTGACTGGTGAAGCTGTGCCCAAGGCTGATGATGAGGATGTGGGGGTGGTGAAGACTGATGATGCATCCCTGGATGAGGCTGCATGGGAGGACAGGTTGGCATTTGCTGTTGAAAAGACTGCTGTTGACTAGGGAGCTGCTGGCCAGATATTAGTCGCTCTTGTATTGCTTGTGGATCTGCAAGGCCAACACCTGGACAACCATTTGGTCTCATGTGCCCACCCATCTCCCGTGGTGTTGAAGACATACCCATAAACGGACGATTCTGTTGCATGTTTCTGGGGCCCATATTCCTTTGTCCAATTCCCATGGCACCAGGGGGCTGGTGCGACGGCTGAGGATGGGGTATATTTGGATAACTGCCAACTTCCATTGGTATTCCAGCACTACCAGGCCTAACCTGTGGAGGAGGTGTACCTGCTGGATTACTCATTGCTTTCATAGGTGACATGGGAGGTGGAGAGGCATAAGTTCCCTGAGGCTGTGAAGGGTGCATAGTTTGCGTGTTCATTTGGTTAAGTGAGCCACTAGGGTGGATGGGCTGCTGGTGCATTAGTCCTTGACCACTGTTTGATGGAAATCCGACAGCATTTGGGTATCTTGGTACAGATTGATTCATTGGAGTGTTATTTGTAAGGCCTAAATTCTGATTCATCCCTGTATTATTAACTAATCCCTGATTAAGGTTACTGTAAGGATATCGAGAATACTGCCCTGAGTTGTTTATAGTAGGTGAGGGTACCGTCTGGCTCCGAGAACTAAAATTAAGTGTTTGCGGCCTAACAGCACCCTGCTGGGGAGGATTAGGGGAGAATCTGGGACTGTGGGCTACTGATTCTCCATGGAGAGCAGCGGGGGGATGGTGGTGAAATTGCTGGACTGAGTGTCGCAAAGAAGGTGCCATACTGGGATTCTGCTGGGGCACATGAGACAAGTGGCCAGGTCCTGAGGTGGCAATGAAAGGGTTTCCCTGATTGAGGCCTTCTTGGCCTTGAGAAAACTGGTTCATCCTCTGCTGTTGCGGCTGCCCATGCTGCTGCATTGAAAAATCACCACGAGCCATGTAGTTTCCCATCTGCTGCATGTGCTGAGGATGGCCCTGCCCTGGGGGGCCGGAGGGTGCCTGCGGCGGCTGTGTCGGTTGCGGTTGCTGCTGCTGTTGCTGCTGGTATGGTGCTCGTATCTGGTCTGGCACTTGAACTGCCCGTGGGCCCCACATGGAGCCACTGTCTACAAAGGGTTGCCCGTGTCTTTCGTTCTGCATGCTGGGATAGACTCCCATCTGACCACCAGCACCACTGCCGTGAGGAACCTGAGGAACTGGAGGGTTGTGATACTGTGAATGAGGAGATGCTATACCATTCCCAGGGGCATTGCTTATCATCCTGTTCGGCTGATCCATCAGGTGCATTTTCTGCTGTTCATATTGATTATAGTGATCAAAATGGGTCAACTTGGCTTGATTTTGATTTGCAGGGGGATGATGAAGAGATGACTGTAAAGATGGAAATCCTTGATCCATGGGCATTTGCTGCCCCATAGGATTCACTGTATTTTCAGGATACCCACATTCTCCAAGACCTTCCAACCCTTCACTGAAAATATTCCCATCTTCTCCAAACAGACTCATCATTCCTGGATCTGCCATCTTTTTTCAGCACACAGCTCCTCGGAGCTACAACTAGAATGCTAGTCTGTGCTTCACCTCGGCGAGGTGTTTTGTCCTCAAAGCCTTTAATCCTCAACTAATCTCCTTCATGTCATTCCATATTTCCTTAATTCTTTTGGACCACGCAGTGTCAGGCAAAGTCTGGTTACTGCTCCTAGAAGAAGCGGGGGAAGGGAGAGAAAGAGAGGAAGATATTGAAATAAATAACATCAGGCAATATATAAAAACCGTACTTGACTATTTTTTAGACAATGCTAGCTAGTTTCAGCCCCTGAAATACATCTTAAAAATCTATTTCACTTTACGAAGGATTCATTAGCTTTATCAGAAGCTTTATTGTGATAGAGAGTTAGGAAGCAAGCAAAACACTAGCCTTAACCTTAAATTAATCCATTCACTGCACTTCCTAGTGCTCCTTTCTTGGGTGGAACAGAACAAAAGAACACAACATGCAGCAGCAGCAGCTGCCACAGCAGGTAGGCAGATGTATGAATATAGCCAAGCAGCCCATCTGCTGAACTAAAGCCCTGAAAACGCTCCAGTTACCAACAGCATGTCCTTAACCTTATTCCCCTGAGCTGCGTAATCAGATGAGCAAGCAGAAGCACCAAGTCCTACGATGGACTAAAGTTAGTTATACGGACAACAGATTTTTCAGATGCACACAGATGACCCTCTAAAACACACCAAACCCCGACACTGAGCATTTAGGAAATAATTATTTTATTTTTTTTTTAAACATACGATTTATCTCAGTTTAATGAAGTTGTAAACCAAAATAGATGCTGCTGCTTTCCATTTAAGCAAAACTATATGCTCAATTTGTGTAAGTAAACTAAATTCAAAAGCTTCATTCTATCATGGGGGTAGATTTCTCAATCCATATCCTAATTTCTCTCATGATGATAACAGGGAACACTATCACTGGAGTCCATTATTCATCTTCAGGCAATCACGCTACTAACTGCAACTACAGCACTTTAGAAGACCTCATTGAAGTTTTGTTCTCTCCAGAATTGTAATTTTGAAGGAGAATTAGTAATAGTGAAAGAATTTAAATGATAAAATGCTAACCTAACAGGGTACACACTTGGACTTGGGGAAAAAACAAGAAAGCAACACACAGTAAAAGACTAGATTCAAAAAAGTTCCTGTTAAGGTTTTCCCCAGAGAAGACTGGCATGTTCTGAAATGTGTCCCCTATCCTCTCACAACAACAACTCCAAAGATTTTTGTCTGGACATACTTTTTATTAACAGAACTAATCTAATACTAACTAGTCTAATACTAGTTAATGTCTAATGTTAGACAGAACTAGTCTCTTTTCTTCTTAAGATCAGAACTTTAAATGGTCTGTCTTGTATCTCAAAATAAACTTTAAGATAATAGTCAAGGAAGCCCATCCATGTAGCAAATAAAAACTATTTTTGCATCCTTGTCATAATTTAGTCGTGACTGTACTTACAGATACCAACTTTTCCTTAATCGGTGACCAAAGAGAACATTCACAAGTGTGTACTTTCATATCTTGCATTTTGTTGCGGAGGACAGATGCTTTCAGTCACTTTGGGTGCAAAACGCCAGGCTAGACTATTTTAACCGAAGGCAATTTGTCCCAGACAAGTTTTAGGGAAAAATATCAGCACATTTATTACACTTCTTGTAGCCATTGTCAAGAGGACCTTCTACAGCATGAAGCAGAGGGCAAGAGGAAAAGCACAAGCATTTATCACTCCTCTTAAAATAGCATTTGAGTGTCACCTTTAAAACCAGAGTCTTAAATCTCTTCAGCGCTCGGCTGGGGGATATTAACACTTATGTCTCTAAATCACTTGGGGGTAAATTCCTGAGCCATCTTCATATCTCTGATACCTATTTCTTTTTATTTCATTGTCTTTATATTAAGCAGAAGCCATCTGTAATATTAGAACACACCATAAGGAAGACCAACAACAAGGCGAGAAGGAGCGTCTTTTACCAAAACTAACTTTTGGTATCAAGACTGCTCTAGAGCAGACCACTCTGTTGTGGGGATGATCTCTCCAGTGACTTAAAACTGTTCAAGGACTTCTGCCACTGCTACCTCTGCTGAAGCCTGCTGCATCGGGAGCTGGCAAACCCGGACATCAGTGTGTACTGAGACTCTCCATCTAACCAGCCTCTTTGCTTGAAAATGCTGAAAAGCATAGTGCAGACACTGTTACCTCTCAACCACTGATGTAATCTGGGCAGCATCACACCTTAGCCAAGTAGAAGATCTCACCCATCAGTTAGCCTATTTACAGCCACAGAATTATGAACAGGTAGGAATTTTCACACATTTCATTACATAAATCATGCCTTCTGAAAAGAACCATTTCTGAAGACAAGCATGCTCTACTCTTGAAGCATTAATCAATCTTTGCCATAAAATTACCTGAAATCCACAAAGAAGAATTCTCTTTGCTATCTGCTATAAAGAAGCTTAACACAGCATCTCCAGAAACAAGGCTGCAAGCACCAAGCACAGATCTGAATAGTACTGCTTCTTTTACTGGCTTTCAGCTTCTAACAAAATTCAGGCCAGAGTCAGCCACCGGTAACACCAGTAACAGTAGTTAGAACCTGCTACTATTACCATAGAAACAAATTACAATAGAGTAAGGGGTTTGTTTAATTAAGCCCACCTTATTTCTGCCCAGCTGACTCCATCCCAGCTTGCAAGTTTGGGCTAAGGACTGTCCCTCATAATGAAGAAGATGTGCTAGGGAACCTAGCAGTCACCTGGCTTCCTGAGCACATGCTCTTTCAGAAAAAAAGTAACCTCTACGTTTCTGACGCAGTTTGAATGCAAACAAACCCATAATGTAAACTTAGAGTAAAAACACTGTTTGCTGCTGTACATCATTTTAATTCTTCATTTTTATCTGAAGTGTGAAATGACTTCATGTTTGAGCTATCAATGCTACTAAAGCTATTTGGCGTGAAACAAAGCATGAGAACGTGTTCAAGAAGTTATCTCCAAATTGTAGTACTATTTCTCCAGATTTAAGTTTAGCCTTAAATTTAATGACCACAGCCCTTTACAGTCACAGTGCTCTCACCAAATCTTCTATTTTCCCAATTAGAAGTCACATCTCTGATGGGATATATGGCTAACAGCACATAGTGAAGAATTATAGACAGTACACCTACAGACTGGCCCAAATAAATTAACCAATATTTGTACAAGAAAACAGTCAATGCTAGAATTACCTAATAAGCTCTCAACCTTCTATGCTAACAGGATAGATGTCTCCTAAACAGTTGAGCAAGTAATGAGAGTCACAGTCTTATTTTAAGTTGCAGTAATTTCTTTGCTTTTTTCACTACAAGCAATGTATTGTCTCTGCTTAAATCCTGGCTGGTAAAAAAAAAAAAAAAAAAAAAAAAAAGAAAAAAAGTCCCAAACACAAAGCCTCCCCACAAAGGTAGAAGCTGCACTGATCCACAATTCTAGCTAAAAAATTCACTTCCTCATGACAGCAGACAATACTAGCAGCAAGACTGAGCATGAAACAGCTAAAAGTTTGGGGTTTTTTTTATTGAATAGTTTAAAAATACAAAGTTGTTCATCTTCTCTTCTATCACGTAAGTTAAAATCATCAGACATTCATGAAGCAGTGACTACTTTCCAGGTAAAAAAGAGAGGGTATATGAACCCCCAGAAAGGCAGATTGCGGAATATAAGTGTGAATGCATGGAGAGACAGCAAACTTGGGGTTTAATCATCTTAAAGAAACCATACAGATTCTGCAATAAAATTGTGTAACTTTTCTGCTCCTGAATGTGAAAGATTGCACCAAGACTGAAGAGTAAGTGAATATATTTCCTTGTGACTGCCTAGACAATCTGTTTCTGTTCAAAGCAGCACCAGTATGATCCCAACTACCAGTACACAGCCAATTGCTTAACAACCCTGCTGTCTTAATAAACAAAGCTTATGTTTACTCCAGTCTGCAACATTCCAGTCCTAAAAAGCTAGATCTCAAATTTAAGCAGTAGTTAACCATTGCCCAACTTAGTATTTCAGAGCTACATGGACTCAGTAGCCTTGGGCAGCTTCTCACTTTTATGAGTGGAACAAAACTGGCTGCTGCACTCGCATAACCCATCTAGGGCCGCAAACACTAAAACCTGAACTTCATTAATCTTGCTCCCAAAGCTGCAGATCCAGGCAGTCAAGATCAGGAAGCAGCAAGGGCAGCACACAGATGCATGTGCACTCCACACATTCTGCTGTTCAGAAGAACTTCTTGTAAATCAACAGGTTCCTTGATCCAGCTATTGATCCTTCTATACAAGAAATTTAGTAGCATTTCTTGATGACCATGCAGCATGTGAAAACAGATCATTATAAGGCAGCTAATACTGACTGTTTCAAGGTTTGAAGTGAGATGTGTCATGCAGAGTTGATATTTTTACTGCTATCAGTTGACATCTCAGACAAACCTCTCTCAGTACTCATACATGAGCTACTCATGTAACGGAACTATGCACCTAAACCACAATACGACAAACACTGCAAATACCATGCTATTTTGAAGAATTAGGCTAAAAAGACCTCTCACGCTAAAAACCAAAGCCATGCCAAAGGTCATTTTGAGACTGGAGCCTCTAAATGTGGGATTTAACATTAGACTACTAAATCTGCATTTAAACATTGCATATTTAAACTGCTTTTCAGAACTGCTAAGCTCCTGCTGGCTGTTGGGGTAGAAAAATTAAGCATTTGCCACATGGAAGTAGGTGACATGAATGACAACAATTAAAGTCACATTCTTATTTTACAAATAAAGTTGGGAGGAAAAAATCCACCAAAATCTTAACACACATACGTAAAACCCTGACAACATAGAAAAAAAGTCATGACAAGACGTTCAAATTCGGGAAGATAGCTGACAAGACTTGCACCTTTCAGCTCATTTACCTACTGAGCGAACAGCGCTGCTGATGCCAGAACAGTTATGCAAGTGCCTGACGGTGTCTGTGGGAAGCACGCCTAGTGACCTACGTGCTTAATGCTAAGCTCTCACTGCTGTCACACACAACTCTTCATACATGGTATGCTCCTCCTGCGTATAGATTATAGAAGATCACGGAGGAGCAGATCTGTAAAGTGATTGCAACATGATTTCTGACTGTAACTTCCAAAGAAACTTGGGTCATCCGAATGCCCAACGAAATTATTTTTATACAGAATATCTCCCTAGTATACACTTCACACAGTGCAGCTGTGCTAAAAAATAAGTTTGTATAGTTCCTACCAGATCAGAGGATGGCAGGAATCTTGACCTCCTTCCCTCTACCAGGAAAGGGATGAGAAGAATGACCTCACACACTCCAGGAGTATTCCAGCTTCGGTGGGAAGAGTCAGAAAATATGGTGCAAGCATTTCTGAAAAGTTTAATTTCACATGCATTTCAGTAAAATTCAGTTAGTTCTTTAGAGAAACAGACCCTTACAGAAATTTGCAGTAGCAAATGTAAGGCAGTCAGTATCTCTTGTTAAACTAGGAACTGGGAGAAGGGCGTGGGAGGGAAAACCTGACATGCTTTTCCTCAGAAGTCACAGTTCTTGCATACGTACAGTTAGCTAAACGCCATGAATGCTGCTCAGTAACATCTTTTGGTCAAGAAATCCATGAAATCGTAAGTTTCCCATGCGACAGTTAAGCAGAAGCCAGACTGCATTTTATTTCCTTTAATGCATGATGTACTCTTGCAAGGAACAGGCTTTTAACAGAGGCAACTGAGGGCACAACAGCCTTCGAATATTTGGCAGCTTGTTGCTGTCAAGCAGCTGATGCAGGAATGACCAGCTAGAGTTCAGCCTGTGCCACACATTTGGAAACAATATCCTACGTCATTCAAGTTCACAGGAGCTCTGATACGAGACCACAACAGCATCACGCAGGAGTAACGCTGATGCAAACCCACCGAGCCTCGTTGTTACATCATATGCTCCCGTGGAGAATGAACTCTGCGTTCGCCATACCAGTCGGACTGCAAACTCTTTTCCTAACACGGGGCACTGCTAATTTTAAGCCAGCACCTATTACATTAAGAAAGAAGCCTCAGCATGTCTTTTCTTTCCAGTCCCAAAGAAAAAGGGGAAAGTTTTAACCATTTATTTGAACTGTGTACTTGAAGGTTTTTAATGAGGTGACCAGAGGAACAATAAAAGAAAATGTTTTTTTTTACATTTAAGTCCATTACAAACATGAAGTGGGAGGAGAGGGGACAAGCGTAAGACAGAAACACTTCAGGTTTAGCGTTATGTAGCCTGGAATTTTAAGAGGCCTTTTTTGGTCATATGACCACCCTCTGCCCCAACAGAAGTTTAACATACAGATGTGAGGAGGTTTATCTAAAAATAGCCCTAGATAAGCAAGAGAAACAATGGCAGTCACAAGAATATTTCAGGAATACTCTTTAAAATATTTGATAGCGTTATCTTGCAAACAGCTCTATAAAGGGGCACAGCAGCACGTTTAACAAACCCCTAAATGAGGTTTGAACATTACAAGCGCAGCACATACACACGGGCTTGGTGGGCAGGGAGCGCTTCGCGGCCGCGGTGCCAGATCGACGGCCGGGCGAACAAAAAGCCTCAGCAAGGCCAGGGGGGAGGTGGTGTCAGGGAGAAGACTTATATTGTTGCCATCAGTCACCAAGAAATCTCCCCGCAATTACATTCTCTTACAAAGCTGACACTAAACCGGCCCGGGGATTCAAGAGGTGGGGCCAGCGGCGACCCGCTGAGGCGCTGAAAAAACACCCCGCGCAACTGATTACTCTTGTTAAGGGCCGTGCTTTTTGTGCACCTACTGCAGTTGTCACTGATTAACCAACTGATCTGGCAATTTCCTACATTCTTTTGCATTTAAAAAGGATCTGAGAGGCCGAGAGTCATCC
>NW_009929147.1:0-21487 GCF_000696875.1 Nestor notabilis
GCACAGAGGTGAGACTGACTGGTCTATCGTTCCCCGGATCTTCCACCCTCCCCTTCTTGAAAATGGGGATTATATTACCCATCTTCCAGTCATCAGGAACTTCACCTAACTGCCAGGGTTTTTCAAATATGATGGACAGTGGCTTTTTTCTTTCATTTTTCTTCTCTTTTTTCTACCCCCGGTCTTTCAGGACCCGCGGGTGGATTTCATCAGGTCCCATGGACGTGTGCACATTCAGGTTCTTGAGATGATCTCGAACCTGATCCTCTCCTACAGTGGGCCTAAAGTCTTCCTTCTCACAGTCCCTGCATCTGCCTTCCTAGACTTGGGTGGTGTGGTCTGAGCATTTGCCAATGAAGACTGAGGCAAAGAAGTCATTAAGAACCTCAGCTTTCTCCAAATCCAGGGTAGCCAGTTCTCCCGGTGGTTTCTGGAAAGAGCCCACGTCATCCCTAGTCTGTCTTTTGTTTGCTGCAGATTTATTAAATATATATATTTGCTAAGCAGTTTCCTTCTCTGCCTTTGTTTAGGTGTTACACAATGTTGTATGTAGCCATATGCCGTTGTGAAAGGGAATTTGATTATCATATATATTCTATATAATGTGGCATTGCTGACTGAATCAACTACAATAGCAATGGCAGTCTTCAGGACCTCACCTTGCAATCCATTATTCAAAATCCAAATGACTTCCCACGTGTCTAAAACATCTAATTCCTAGAGTTCTTTTCTACTCTCTAATGCTGCGTTTTTAGGAATAGACTAAAAAGCTAAGAGCTCAGTCCTTTATCTCAGGTCTTCATTCACTGAAAGAGCAACAATTATTCCCTACTTTCATCCAAATCATCCTGGCAGGTAAGTGAAGAATTATTTTCAAATCTTTGTATTTGGAAATGACAGCTACATTTCAACACCATTATCTGTCTTCAAGCTGTGTTTCTCTGCCTGCCCAAATCTTTGTTCTAGGTTCTGTCACATTTTCATCAATTCAGGGTGTTCATTTTAAAAGATTGCAGACTGGGCACAGGCAGCTATAATTCATGATACTGGATAGAGTGAAGGAAAGAGAATTTTGTTTTGACACTTTTTTCAATTGAAAATTGGAATAGATGAATAAAAGCCAAGTCTTAGCAAACAAAGACCAGATTGAAATAGTTCACCGTAATATATTTATACATACATATGTATGTATGCTTGATTGTTTTGTATGCATTACATTGGAGAATGTAATTTTTAGTCTTAAGACTATGTTACTTTTTAAAACTTCTGAAGGCGTTTAATTTACATACTTGGGAATGTTTGGTATTTATACTCAGCATTTGCATTGAGTGCAACGGAGCTCCCTACAGGCTCTGAATTACTGGGTGTTAAATGGAACAATTCTTTAGTCCCTCCTGCATGCAGAGAGTCATTTGTGAGCAAGGAATTAAAAGCCTGGATTCTAATATAACAGCTGGCAAATCAACATTGTGTTTCATTCATTCAATTAAACTACACAGTACGATTTTGGATCTGATCCAAGTCCTATCCTGGAAGAATATGAGACTTTCACTGAGAGATCAATGTAGTCCTCAGTGACTTGCAGTTATCAAATAACCTGCAGCTACCACAGCCCTGGAAGATTTATAACCATCACTCTAAACTTGACTACAGCTGTTAGGTCCAGAGTTTTATAGGACTGAGCCTCTGACACTCACTGAGTAGATGGGCTGTATTTGTCAAGCTGACTAATCTCATATAGGATTGATGTGAATCATTCTTCAAAGTACTGTTAGAAAGATGCTGGATGTCAGATGTGAAACAGGTCTGTCATCATGGGGTAACTGCTCCAGTGACAGTCACACAGAAGCAAAATACTCTGAAAAACAATAACAACTTAAAATATTGACAGGTACAAGAACAACAAAGTATTTTTCTTTCCCCACACAAGCTGAAGTGATACATATCAGCATGCTATGGCAAGTCTCTCTCCTTCACTTATAGGTCAATAAATGAATTTATGTTAAATGATCACCTCTCTTTCTGTTTCAGTTGGTCTTTCTGACTTTGTCCGAGGTCACTTTCCCTGTGTGGAATCCATGTTTAATGTTTCGAGGAATTACTTTCCATATATTCACCTAAAAAAATGCTACCCCAAAACACCTAGCAACATTGCTGCACAATTTTTCTAGATGCCGCTTTTATTTTTCATATTACTTGCCTCATTTTTCTTTGACCTGCATTGAAACAATTCAAAAGCAGGAGTCTTGACTGACTGCGTGCATATGCAGTTTTCTTTTCCGATGTGTTTTTAAAGGCATATCAAGATAAGATCTAGAAGCTGCATTGCAAAATAAACTCAGATAGATTGGTGTTTTTTTTGTTTTCTTTTTTTCAAATCCCTGTCAGGTTTTAAATACAAATTCTTTTCTAAAAACATTCTGTTCTCTGTCACTTAACCTTAAAGAGCTCTGAAAATCCCTTCCATGGTTCATTAACTATTCCCTGTTATTACCTACATTATTTAAAAATGATGTTTTTCAGTTAAACATCATATTTTTCATACTGGAGAGTTAGAAAATATATGTGCTTTCAATGTTAATATTATTGCTAACATTTTTGTTTAGCATTTTAGAGAAAAAATTGAACATACCATCAAACAGATGTTACTAAAAGTAGGGGCCAGAAATTCATTAGTCTGTGCTATAAAGAAGTCTATCTTTGGGCCATGACTCCATTTAAATGATGTTATTAGAAACTTTCATTGATATATGTTTTTTTAACTACTATACATTGTCAGACTACACATAAAAATTGCAGTTTCCATGAGAATAAAGAAGGATAAATAAGGATGTTACCACTCCCATCAGCCAAATTTCTTTGTGCATTCTCACCTTACGTCATCTACTCTTTCAGTTTCGTAAACTTGTTTTTCACACATTATTCCTCACGGAGAAAGAAGATACAGCCAGGATGTGGACAGAAAAGTTACATTCTTTCATGATTTTGCATGGTAGTGTACTGGCTCTTTGCAAAAATCATGACTTTAGTACCTTCTCTTTTATCTCCTATTTTATCAGAACTTATTCATATTGACGGTAAGAACCGGGAAGTGAAGATAGCTTTAACAAGAAAAGAGGTGCTAGTGATTTTTAAAATATACTGGCAAACATGTTAATTTAAAAGTAATTATTAGGACATTTATTTTAATGGAAAGAGGAAGTTGCCAGATCTGCATAATTTAGGTTTGGTTTGACTGTTTATGTGGTATTATACAACACAAGTTTAGTGCAACTTTGCACAGTAATCTCAATTTTCAGAACAAGAAGGAATTGCAATTCTTTAATCAAATTTGTTCATGTAGTAAACTCCAGAGTTAAAATAATTTGCTTTGATATTATCCCTTCAATACTTCGAAGTTCTTACAGTGGCTGTTTGATACATATAAGCCTGGCTTCTTTGCACAGTAATTTCTATTTGTGTGAGCCTTTAGAAGAATTAAAACAAAAATTTGGGAACAAAGAGAAAGACCCCTCATGGGGATTTTATTGCTCACTTAGTGAGAAGTGAACCAATACTTCCCACAGACAGGAGAGACCTGCTTTCACAGCAGATACAGGACAAGATATAGGATGGAAAACAATGCTACTGGTGAATCAATTCCCTAAGAAAAAGGACTAAGGAAGAGAAGTGCTTCTGACTATAACTTCCTTTATTGACTGTGGGTTTTAAGAAGAATTAAGGAATTTTCCAACATCTAAACATGTGTGAAGGGAAGCAAGTGGAGGAAGGGTGGCGACGCTAGCAAAATGGAAAATGTCCCTTTTTGGTGGTCAGAAAACAGTGAAGAAAACAGGAACAACAGAAAGGCTTGTGCTTGTTTGTTCTGTGTTCCTAGTGTTTGGTACCATCATCTTTTTTATTCTTCTCCCCTTAGTCTGACCTATATAAACTGTACAGCCTCAATCTGAATAGACTTGGCAGGAGGAATAGTTATTTGACACCTGACTGGAAGGGAGTCACATGGAAAATAGAAAGCCAGGTTAACGAGGTCTAGGACTTGAGGAGAAGCTGGGACTGTGGGTCCTCTACCACAGGAAAGTGCATCCTTTTCTACTTTGTTAATCCCTTCTCATTTAGTACTGGGAATAATTTTGAGTTAACTAGAAAGAAACCACATGATGCCTTCCCCCATACCCTTCACACACGTTTGATATTGTAATCCTCACACTTCATCCCAGGGTGAAGTGTGCTCATAGCAGACAGCAGCTGAGATAAAAGCTGACATCTGGGACCTAACAAGTTGCTTTTACTGGAGAAATTTAGGAATATTGTCCTCTTCTCTGTGTCTTCAAAAAAAGAAATTATCTCAGCTGTGAGCAAGGGAGTTCGAACCTGCTAGCTGAATTCATCCTAAAATGCTATTGTGCGAGAGTCTGTCTGCTTAGCTTTGGCATGTAATTGTGGTGAAATTTTAGGTGCTTAATGAAGTAATTGCCCATGTTCCCTCTACAGTTTGTTAATGCAGAGAAATCACATTGGAAATCCTGCCTGCCACTTGTGACCAATAGTCCAGGTGTCTAAACTTGGGCAAAAAATGTCACCACTGAGGCTTTCAAAAACACCTCCTGTTGCCAAAGTAAATAACTTAGTCTGGAAGCACTGTTCCTAAAATTTAGAAACACATGAGGCATGGGATGTGTTTGCCTGATACAGGCATGCTACCCATTTCTTGTAGCCCAGAGCTGAACAAGGAGCTTCCCTGAACTGTCCTACAGTTCCCCGTATCCCTCTAGCACCCCTTGTCATTTATCTGTCTGTATCCAGTCTCTGCCCAGTTGTTTTCTGCCCTTGTGAGTTGCTTGCTCTGTTTATCATCAGTATTTTCTTACTCTACTTCTGCTAATCCCACGTCTGCTGATGTCAAGTTAGAGACAAACACTAAAGCTGCTCTCATCTTCACCACTTTCTTTGTGTAGAACTACCAGCAGACTGTTTTCTTCATGTAACTTCAGAGGCCTGAAGGTCATCAGTGTCCAGTTAATGATATTCCCTGATGGAAACACCAACAAATGTAACTTGGTGCATTCTGGAGACATTATGCAGAAAAGTTAATGGTTGCCTTTTGTTTTCAATGTTATCTTGCCATTTTCTTAGAAGGAAGAAAATATTTTAGGGCTGGGTTATGGCTATCCACTTGACACCTGGCATAAACTTGTAGCTGCAGGCTGTAGACTGGTGCCTCTTGTACAGCACTGAGCTGTAGGCAGGCAGTTCAAGGCCCTAGTGGAGCAAAAATTTGTAATTAATACTTGCTACATGGTTATGGACAGTCCAGCCCTAGTGGAAAACACAGATATGTGAGAGTGGGTTCAGAAAATCGGATCTCCTAGCTTTGATTTACGCTTAAATACCACAAAACATTTCCCACTGCTGTACGAACGTGAAGCAGCAGGAAGGCAGAACAACAGTCTGCTGGGGTGGTTTGCTGCTAAGGAGGAGACACTCAGACTTGGTCGATCCCAGCATACAGCACATACTGAAACATTTCTTAGCTTACCTGTTATTTCTGATATTTTATATATGGCTGGGAATCACAGAGTAATTGACTGTTGTTTTGGTTGTATTCACCACCAGTGCAGGAAATAATCAGTTCCACGCTCATCTCCTTGAACCTCATCACTAAGCAACAACTTATTATTTAGAGCATAAAATGGAGGAATTTCCTGAAAGCCAAGCTATTATCCTTTCATATGAGCTGTAGCCTCATGAGGCTTCTGCCAAGCCCAGCGAAGAAATCTTTTTAGGATCTCTTCCAAAGCCATATAGTAAACCCATAACTAATTTTTGCCAGTATTTCAAAGGGTGATACTGCATATCATTAAAAATGAACATTTTAATGAATAGCTTTGCATAAAAAGTATTCCCGTTTAACCTATACAAAGACACGAATGAAAGGGAAAGAAATAAAAATGAATGCAATATCATAGACTGAAAGAAATATCCTACTGTTAAAAATGCAAAAAATAGATTGAGATCTAATAAACACAAAATATTAATTATAAATCAAATAAGTTATCAAATAAAGAAAAATGAGAAAATCTGTAAAACCTCTCTTATAACATGTCAGAAACAGATTGAAAAACAGTGACCTGCCTTAGAGACTCAATGAATACAAAAAGAGATCAGCCATAATTAAATTGGAACTTGGGTAATGGTGAGGTGACAGAAACCCATGAATTAATTCCTCTCTGAACTTTCAAAGTCTCCTAAATAATTAATGACATCATGGTTATAGAACATCTATTTTTTTAAGGGATTTTTCTTTAATTTTTTGCAGTGGAAAAAAAATATTTGTATGGAAGAAAAGCACTTTACCCCATGGCACCAAACCCCATACTAAAAAGGAGGTCTTCTGTTCCCCTAAGCCAGTCGGCTTTCAGTGTTTTATGAATGCTATCTATGTCTTTTAGTACTCTTGTCCATATGAATATTTTCTTACAAACTTGTTGTATAATCTCCTGACTGTTGAGGAAGCAGGGGAGAAATAAAAGGATATCAGAGACAGCAGGAGGTACATAAGGGTACAGTACTGGGAAAAATGAAAGGCAAATGAATAGATTAATGGAGAAACATCAGAGAGGGAAACATGGGGGAAAGTAGAGAGAACAGTGAACGCAGTAGGAGACTGAGCTTTGAAAAAAGGAAGTACCATAAAAACAAATTAGAAAAGGCACAATGGAAGAGGAAGGGAAATTATTTCACTTGGTTGAAGCAGTGCAAAACAGTCAGAAAGATGTGGATTTTCTTACGAAGCAGAGTCTTCAAGGAACACAAAGACTACTAGGGAAAGAGAAAGCAAGACAGAAGAAAGGTGAGAGCAGGACAGAACTCATGCTCCTCTTGCTGATTTTTGGCTTTCACTGTTGCAGGCTTTATGCAAAATTACTCAGATCATCCCAGTACCCAGTCAAAATTCTGCCTCATCTGAACTTCAGCCTAAGCTGCCATAATATCCAAGAGGAAAAGTGTACAAGTAAAGTTAAAGTCAGAGTCCTCCTTGTTCTAGGTTTATTGGCTATTTAGCCTGGGATCTCCTTTCTGACTAGTTAATAACTGGTGGTGGTGTCATTTACCATATCCCTCCAAAACATATTCTGTTCCTTTACTTCTAATGGCAGAAGCAACTCCTTTATCTATTCTTAGCTTTTAAGGAAAAAAAGAACACATCAAAATCATTGACAAAATAAAAGCCAGGATGTCAAAGTAATTTGCATGCTTTCTTTACCAGGCTGATTCTTTGCCATTCTGGTTACCTGTAAGCATAGCTACAGCTATGATTAATAACCTTGTCATGTACTGCATGTTGATCATGATGTGATACCTACAGTGAATGCCAGTTTTGTAAGTGGAAAATTCCTGGGAAAAATGCACATTTTAGAGCTCCCATCCATATACATGGATATTTGTAGAGATCCTATCCACACCCATGAATATTTCAGGCACTCTGGTAGAATTTCCTATAGTAGTAAGGCATTATGTTAGAGAGACTTAAAATAATTTCCCCATCAATACAGTAAGATGGTGCTGTCTTTATACACTGCTCATGGACCTTCTAGCTGCCTACATAGTGTTTTCTCTGCAGATGGCTCAATCACTGAGAAAACACACTGAAAGTCACAGTACCAAGCACACCAGCTATGAAAAATGGATATAGCTGTTCATATTTTTGATACTGTAACTCCAGGGAAGGAAAAGTAAGTTCTAGAATAGGTAAGATTTAGCAGATTTGAGGCACCAAATCTCTTTGATTTAGCTCAAACATTATGTGGCCAAGCAAATTCTAGTTTTCTAGTTTCCAGACAATTTTGCCTCTCTCAGTTTTCTGAGCTAGGTATTCGTCATATATCTTCTATGTAACAATGTGTGTTACAGCTCAGAATGGACCATGCTAATATACGAGAGCTCTCAGATGTGAGAATTTGTATGCCCTGACCCAGGTGCAGGACCTTGCACTTGACCTTGTTGAATCTCATGAGGTTCACATGGACCCACCTCTCAAGCTTGTCCAGGTCCCTCTGGATGGCATCTTGGTCCTCAGATGTGTCAGCCACACCCCTCAGTTTGGTGTCATATGAAAACTTGATGAGGTTGCACTTGATCTCACTGTCTATGTCCTTGATGAAGATATTAAATTGTACTGGCCCTGGTACAGACCCCTGAGGGATACCACTTGTCACCAGACTCCATTTGGACATTGAGCCATGTCCTGGGTTCAGCTACAGCAGTCATTTTTTCTCCTTCTTAGTAGCTGGTGCAGTGCTGTGTTTTTGACTTTCAGCCTGGCAACAATGCTGATAACACCGATGTTTTTAGTTGTTGCTCAGTAATGTTTACTCTGACCAAGGACTTTCTCAGTCTCATGCTCTGCCAGGGAGGAGAGAAAGCCGGGAGGAAGCAGAGACAGGACACCTGACCCAAACTGGCCAAAGGGGTATTCCATACCACAGCACGTCATGCCCAGTATAGAAACTGGGGGGAGTTACCCGGAAGGCCCAGATCGCTGCTCGGGTCGGGCTGGGTATCGGTCGGCGGGTGGTGAGCGGTTGTGTCCTTTTCCCTTGTTATTCCTCTTATCATTATTATTGGTAGCAGTAGTGGTTTGTATTATACCTTAGTTACTGGAGTGCTGTTATCTCAACCCGTGGGAGTTACATTCCTCCAATTCTCCTCCCCATCCCTCCGGGAGCAGGGGGAGGAAGGAGGAGGGGGGGGAGTGAGCGAGCAGCTGCGCGGTTCCAAGTTGCCGTCTGGGCTTAAACCACGACAAGCCATTAACTACTACCCTCTGGATGCGATCATCCAACCTATTCCTTACACACTTAACAGTTCACCCATCAAATCCATATCTCTCAAGTTTAGAGAAAGCATCACAGGTGGGGTCCAGAGCTCATGGGAACAGAATTTATCTGTTGATTTCAGAAAGTTTTATCAGACCCCTATAATTTCTTAATTATATTGAAAACCCCAAATCTACCATGTGACTCAATTTGTGAAAAGTAAGCCTGAGCTTTGGTTTGTTTTATGAGTCTTTAGCTTCCAGTAATGCAAAATTCATGTTTACAGATGCTTGTTCACTTTACATAGCACCTCCAAATTATGGAAACATCACAATGCATTCCATTTACAGGCTTCATTGGTAATCATATGCAGAACACTATTTCTGTGAATTTAACTATAGTTTCAAAAGAATTATCGGTCTGAGGAGCCAATCCCCTAAACCAACATTGCAAGGAGAAATTCCATGTTCTGTCTTGATTGTACTCACAGGCTTAGCAATAACATCAGCCTGATTCAGCATGGTGCCAGGATTTTAGTCCACCCCATGCCAATGGAGTCCCACTGTTAGTACTTGCTACCGCCACACAGGGAAACTTGGTTTAATAGTTTGTGGTCATATTCAGAGAAGATGTAAACATACACAGTTGTGTTAATTTCATTGGACCCAGGACAACTTACTCAGGAGCTGAGCAATGCACTGTAAAATCACAGTCTCCAAATTTTTACTCCAAGGTAGCAGCAGCTTGGAGGGAACCCAAGTGACAGGATAAGAATGAGTTTTTGAACTCAGGTATGGGTTATCTCTGGCTTTCAAATTATGTATGGTCATTATCAGGTCAAACATGGCTACCGTATTGTACTCATACTCTACTTCTAGCTAGCAGGCAAAGAAATAAACTGGATCTCTGCTGTGGGAGGAAAAAAACCATCAGGAACTACTTCGACAGATACTGCCAGCTTATCCCGCAATGTGTTACAGTGCTGAGAGAGAACAGTGGGATTCCCTGGGAGCCTGCTATCTCCGTGTAACCTTCCTCTTGGATCTCTGTGAGGTACGCTGTGCATCCTGGTGATTTTGCCCATATGGACATAAAGACATATGGGTTGGAGGATCATGAAGACTAACTGCTCTTCTAACTCAGATGGGCAAATGCAAAAGTCACTTGTGTCACTGGAAATGTTTCACTGACTTCAGTGTTTGCTTTGCTGGGGCTGTGAGCCAGAATGACACACAGGTGGTGGGGACATACTTATCCCTTGAAAGTTTCCTGTCTGTTTTAAGCTATTATAATTGCCTGGTTCAAATGAGTTTACAAAATTCAGCATGCAGTTTGTAACTAATTCAGGAGGAAACATGCAAGAGGAACTCCCTGATGATCTGCTCATGTATAAATATAGCCTTAATAAACCACAGTTTTCTTGCTGTTAATAACATGCTGCTGGTGAAAGAAAGGAAAGGTATAAATTAATTATCCTTTCCTTTGTCTTGTGCTGTTCTTACTTCGGGCTGCTGGAATGAGACAATTCTATCTAAAAAGGTATGCCTCTGTAATGCAATCTCTTATGGACATGAAGTTTTAAGGCACTGAGGCGGTATGAGGAGGTGAAAAAAAGTATGTTCAGTAAGGTCTTCTAATGTTAATAGAAAGACTATTCCTGTGGAAGAATGAATAAAAGGAACATAATCAAGTTTACACCTATTTTACTCTCTGACTGATGAGCCTGGGAGCCAAAAAAAAGGCAATACTATTAGGGAGAGTTAATAGTCTTTCTTAGATCAAGTGATTTAGCTGGAGAAAATGAACAAATGACTGTCTTGAAATTCAGGCAGAAAGTCCCAGAGGTATACTGAGCAGTCAAGGCAAGTAAGAAGCCACAGAGTCTCATTGCATTCATCACTGATATGTATGAAGTGCAGACCTCAGTAAGGAGTGAATTTGGAGCCTCTACAAATCTTGTAAACTCAGTTTTAGAGACTTAAAAGAGATGGAGAGAGAAAAAAAACCCAACAAGAGGGCCTTTTTCCTATTCCCTTTCCTAATGCATGACAAAGACGAACATGTCCTTTCATCTTACAATACCTTCCTGATTACATGACTTTAGCAACAGTTTTGTTTCCTGTAAATCTCCAGGTACTTTGTGCTGCTTTCTGATTTCCTGATCAAGGGCACTCCTGCAGTTCTTTCTCTTGCTGCTGCCTCCACTAATGAGTTCTCAGAGGTATATTAACCTAAATAGCTTTATAAATGAGAGGTGTTAAAGGAGGTCTCTTGGTTAGTGCAGAGGGCTTAGTAGTGAGCATAAGAAGCCTTCTTCTCCTTCATTCTCTCTCTTTTTCTTGCATGGAATATACTTCACTTTCCAAGGAAAAGGGAGCTGCCATTCTCATTAGGTGGCAAGCCTAAACTTAATTGGAAAATGTTGTATTTCCTTGCTGAGAAAAGCACAGTACTCCAAAGTATCATATATATCCATAAGAATAAAAGTCTTCAAGGTATATTACTATTTTCCTTGACCAGTTCATTTTTGCTGGAGGACACCAGCTACTCAAACAGTAAAAATGAACAGAACTGAGCATTAATAAGAGATACAAACAGGTGTCAGCATGAATAAGGAATCAGCATATCTCCTGGTCTTTCATGTTGTTAATTTTCATTAGAACTTGTTTAATCCTAAGACTAAAAAAAAAAAAATCAACAAAAGAACTGACCCCACAAAAAACCCAAACACCAAACAAACAAACAAACACACAAAAAAAATCATGAGCTAGTTGCCATGGTAAGGGCAGAGAAACCAATCAAACAGGAGTTGTGACGCAGTGAGTAGACTGAGATTTGTACTCCTCACTAATATCTGACTACTATGAAGCAAGGAAGTGAGAAAGAGTTTCTCAGGCAAGACAGGCATGCAGCTATGTGGCAAAAGATGGAAGGATGTGACTGTATTTTGCCTCCTTTAACCACTGGCAGATAATATGAGGGAGAGAATGCAGCTGTTTGCAGCATGTCTAGCAATCACCATCATCTTTGTATGGTGGTAATTGAAAAGAGAAATAAAAAAAACTAAAATACTTCAAATGGCATTGTTGGATAAGGCTTGATATTAAAGCTACTGCAGGTGTGGGACATACTTGTACAGCCCTTTTCTCCATGAAGTAAATCGTTGGCTGACTGCTGGAAAACCGCTAATGCTGTGGGATGACATTTTGTTTTAATTTTGTTCAGCAGCAATGACTTATAAATTAGTGCGACTACACAAGAGAACCCCTATTACAAAATACCACCCCAATTCTTCTCCCATTGTGGCTGATACAAAAGCTCTTACTGGCTTTAATAGGAACTGTATAAAGCCCTGTGATTGTAGTGGGGAGTCAGGAATTATTTATGTCACCTACTGATCAACCAATAGTGTCTGGTGTTTTTCCTTTGTGTCTGGAATAAGGGAACACAGATGACTTTCTATTTATGGTAATCTGACAGTAAGACTGCTGACTGAGATTAAGCTGTGTGGAATGTTTTGTGGTGTTCTTTTTCATACTGGATAATGGTAATAATAGAACTTACTTGTAATTTCTGCACTCATTAAGGTCTTCAAAGGAGAGTGGAAAATGAGCTACACATTTATGACTTTCTTGAGCAAGCTTATTAAATATGTTTATCAATAATGTTGAACTTTGAGGAAGAATTCTGTCTGATTATTTGAGAGAACATTTAACTTAAAAAAAACCCCAAAACTTTATTTCAATTGTCTGAAGTTCTATAGTAATTCCATGGAAACTTTGAATTCAGCACATAGCTTACCTTTAAAAACAAACAAAAAAAACCACAACAGAAAACAAAGAAACTAAAACCAAAAACAAACCCCACAGCAAAACCGAATCCAAAAGTTTCCCATGTGATCTTCTTCACTCAAAAAATACATTATTGTCTCATGAAAACTCATTGTATGTCCCCAAAAAATCTTTATAAAAGTTAGCCTGTCTTAGTGCATAACAGTAGAGCAATGATAAGAAAAAGTATAGAAACATATAAGTCACTGGCCAAGAGTACTGAGTGAGGAGACAAGGCTGTTTGAATGATCAGAGGGATGAGACACCTCTCATATGGGGAAAGGCTGAGAGAGCTGGGGTTGTTAAGCCTGGAGAAGAGAAGGCTCCAGGGAGATGTTATTGCAACCTTTTAGCACTTAAAGGAGACCTGTAAGAAAGATGGGGATGCTGTTTAGCAGGGCCTATTGCAATAGACTCAAAGCATCATTTATGCTGGAAAAGACCTTTAAGATCAAGCCCAATCATTAACCAAGCACTGCCAAGTCCCACTAATCCATGTCCCTAAGTACCACATCTACAAGTCTTTTAAATACCTCTAGGGATGGGGACACAACCATTTTCCTGGGCAGCCTGTTGCAATGCTTGACAACCCCCAGTGAAGAACATGAGGCCATTTCCTGTTGTCCTATCACTTGTTACTTGGCAGAAGAGACTGACACTCACCTGACTCCAACCTCCTTTCAGGTAGTTGTAGAGAGTGATAAGGTCTCCCCTGAGCCTCCTTTTCTTCAGGCTAAACAACCCCATTTCCCCCAGCTGCTCCTCATAAAACTTGCTCTCTAGACCCTTCACAGGCTCACTGCTCTTCCTTGGACACTTTCCAGCACCTCAATATGTTTTTTGTAGTGATAGGCCCAAATCTGAACACAGTATTCAAGGTACAGCCTCATCAGTGCCAGTTGGGCAAGGGTAATGTTTTAAAGCTAAAAGAGAGTGGATTTAGACTATATATAAGGAATACATTTTTTATGATGAGAGTGGTAAGACACTAGAACAGGTTGCCCAGAGGAGCTGTGGATGCCCTGTCCCTGGATACATTCAAGGTCAGGTTGTACAGGACTTTGAGCAATCTGATTTAGTGAAAGATATCCCTGCCCGTGGCAGGAGGCTTTAGATTAGATAACCTTCAAAGGTCTCTCCCAACTCAAACCATTCTATGATACATGATTACTGTTCATGGGCATTCCCTGATAGTATGTTATCTTTATGTTGCCTTGGCTCCTGTATTCATGGCTGTTTCCACTTCTTGAAAGTCTGCTAAGTGCTGAAAAATGTCCTTGCCAAAAACACTCATCAGTTCTACTTATTCCACTTATTCCATAGGGGACTATGATCAGCAAAACGGATTACACGCTTTATAAAAATGGTATTCAGATCATAAAGTCTTTTTTTATTTCTTTAAAGATAACCTTTTTAAAAATTCTTTATTCAGTTGAAAAAATATTTGGAATTTTTATATATATGATACACTGGTGATGAAAGACACTGTGATACAGTTGTGGCCATTTGATCTTACATTTGGCTTGCAGAAATCTACTTATTTATTAAAACAAAATTGAATTCTGAGCATTTTTCTCTGAGTTATAGCTCTTTTCATTTGGCTACTATGTAAGTGTCTATCATTAATTTGTCCTCCAAAATAATTCACACTATTGGTATGGGTATGCCTGAGTAACTGCATGTGCCTTGGAAAGCAGACATTCCCAGAAAAAGGAACATATTAGACAATATACAAAGTTGATGTGTAGTCACTTGTAATCTTTTTAAGAAGGCCAGTGAAAAGAATGTCACAAATGGAAATGTCACAAAGATCTGCTCACTTTCTTTACAGTCACTAGTGAATTATTTTGCCTGAATGCAGCATGCTGCTCTGGGAAAAATATTCCTGCAATTCAGTGTTCTTAGCCAACTGATCCTTCTTATCTCACCTGTATTTGAACTTTAGACTTCCTATACCACAAATTCGTTTAGTGTCATATGGCCATAAATGCATGTTACTGAGCAGTTATTCAGGTTTTTCAGTATAAGAAAGGAAGGAAAAGTTGGTCCAAGTGTGAAAGATGCATTTCAACCACCACTGTAGAAGTGATGTTGAGCAGCATGCCTCCCTCTGAGTCATTTGCCAGGTGAAGAAAATGGCTGTGGCATTGCATTCTGTGCATCTTCAAGGACTGGTGTTATGCCAGGTAGCCCTCTAAATGAAGACATAAATATATCCCCAAATTTCTTTTCAATGAAATGCTATACTTGAAAGGGTGCCTTATTGCTAATGTTAGCAAGCAAGCTTCTGTAGCACTTCTATGAGATCAGCCCAGGCATACCAGTGAAGCCTGGAGGCCTTTGCTTTTAAGTGTCCACTGTGTTCAAGACTGATAAAGACAAAAACTCCAGCATATGCCAAGTCAGCCTCTAGATCCTTCTGTGATTTCTTCTGGAATTAACAATGCTACTGTTATTTAAAGAGGGTTGGTATTCCATTCACCAGCGTGTTGTCTTTCAGTGAAATACCTTCCAAGATATTTGTGCTGAATAAGCTAGATTAAAGAATCACAGAATCATAGAATCATAGAAGCATAGAGTCATAGACTCACAGGATGGTTTTGGTTGGAAGGGAGCTTAAAGATCATTTAGTTCCAACTGCCTTGCCATAGGCAGGGACACCCTCCACGAGACCTGAATAAAAGGAGACACGTATATTATCCAGTTTTAGTAAATCACATTTCTACACAGAAATACATTATTTTTCCAGTCAGAAGTGATCTGTAAAATATATAATTTCAGGACCGACACACATTTTTTGGCAGATTTAATATTTGTGCTTTAGAACATGTGCTGCTGCAATTAGAATTATGGTGGAACTGTAATGCATTACTCTAGCCATGACTGTTGAAAAGACTGTAAATTATGAAACCATGTACAGTGTTACTGCAAACATTTCAGTCATGCATTTATGTCTTCTGTTTTGCTGAATATGGATGTAACACCAGAATTTTATGTACCAAGTTTAAAAATTTGATTATAACTGTCCAAAGATAATTGAAAAATTATAGATTTGGTATGAAAGGAATGTAAAATGGAGTAATGAAGATTATGAATTATTAAGTATGGAGCTATAGTTCTCTGTAATTGGTAAAGAATTAGGGAAGATTTATTTACATACTTATATTTTTATAAATCTAAAAATTATTACTTTGCTGCAAATTTCTTACATGCTTGTTCTAGCTAGAGCTCTTTATTCAAAATGTGATTTAAGTACTGTTGAAAATACTGACATATTGATTCCAGGTAATCCACATTTTCCTTTTCTTAGTCTGAAAATTTAGCATCTAAAGTGTAATATATTTGCAAAACCCTAGTCAGATTGTTGAAATTTGATACTGTATTTATTTTTGATGAGGAATGTGTAAAAATGTGAATTTATACATTATGAATATGTGTGTGACAGTTTAATCAGGAGTTGTCTCACAACATTAAGTCAATGAACAGAGTTTACTTCAACATGGCTTGAAGAATTCCCTTTCTTCTCAAAATTAAGGTAATGAATCCACAAGTAAGAGGATTTTGTAGAAAGATGATCACCACATTGCTTTGCAGCTGAACAAATTATGTTCGTCAGGTGGCAGCAGGTGGCATTATTATACATAGCCTGCAAGTAAATCCTCAGGGTTGGGAGGACGTTGTCCTGCAAGTTTTATGCTAAGTCACTCTCCAGCTGAGACCACAGGCTTTGGAAAGGTACTTTGCAAGAAGGAGGGCAGTTTTCTTCATTTAAAATTTGAATAAATACTCAAAACTAAGACTTTCTCTGAATACCTTGTGTTGTGTAATGACATTATTCCTGGTGGGGAGGCTGGCTTCCTGTCGTTTGCAGTTGTCTTCCTTTTATGGCTGCTATGATGTGTGTGTGTCTGTTCACACAGTGTTCTTGATTTTGTTTTAGTTTACCAGCTAGCTAAATGAAAAGGTATCCCCTACAGTTTGTCCTTTGGTGATAGGTATTAAAATGTCTTTGCAGGAGGCATTATTAAGAAACTTGTAGACCACTTTGGAAAAATATCTCAACAAGATATTGTCAGAGCTGTGAATTCTGTCAGTGTCAAACTTATAAACTGCAACTCATTGCAACCTGATGTATATCAAGATCCTACACAGCCACAGTTATTCGGTAGCTTGCTCCCAAAACAGTAAAAGAACTTATTGTGGAGGCTGAGAATGCATAAATACTGATTAAACAATTACTCACGAGAATGGACTAAATATGTAGCTATCTATTTCCTACAAAACCAAAGACCTATCTAGTGGAAAAATCATTAGCCTCCAAACATATGCTCATAGAAAGAGATTTCAATAACAGGAATTTTAATAAACATCTTATTAATATTCCAAAATATAATGAGCTAAATTAGTTCAGAATTAATTTCTATGAATATCTGGGAAGGTGGAATTATTTTCAGTGACCTACATTTCCAGTATTAACTGGAAATTGCATAAGGAACATAGGTGAGACCACCACCACCATTAATTGTCAGCTGCTGCCATTTACCCTGGGTTCTAAAGAGCAACACTAACAGTTTGCCCATCAAGAGCATGAGTTCTGGACTTTCTGTCAATATTGTTGCATTTGCTACTGAAGATTTCTGACCCTGAGAACAAATGTCATAGCACAACCGCCATATAAACTTTGTCTACTCCCAGAAAGGAGTTTTCTCCATACCTTTAATGGGATCATTCCAGGGCTAATTCTGTAGCTAAGAGCATTCCCAGACGTTCTCCAGCTGGCATAGGCCAAACCGTTCTGAATTTACTGAAAACTGAATATAGATAAATGTGTGCCAGGACTTCAGTCTATCCTAGTCCTGTTTAGTTTACTGGTGTAGACAGGTACATCGAACTGGTTTGGGGGAAGGAGTGATACACATTCCAGTTTCTGGCCTTGTTTACATAATTCTCAATAGATCCACTGAAGATGTAAAGAAATATTTAGAGTCACACAAAATATCAGAGAGATTAGAATCTGTCTCACCGTGCTGGTTTCAAAGGCTTAGTCTGAAAGTCCTAATGGACCCTTAGATGTAAGCTAGAGATCCAAGCAGCTCCACAGTGACATCCAGGGAAGGAGGTCTTTATTAAGGTCCAATTCATCTTGCGTTAAGGTAGCTAGCAGAAAAGGGACATTCACATGAATAGCATGTAAATAAGCCCACCTTTCCTCACTCCATGTACAGCAAATCAAGGCAAATAGCTTAAGCATATCCTGCACTAAACTAATCTTTCCATGAGAATTTCTTTCTGGATTTAGTTTGAAGTCATTACAGCAACAGAATTTTCCTCTTACAATTCAGTATCTGCTCTAAGGTAGACAATTGTTCTGAACTTCATGGATTTTCTACCCAAAAGATTAATCTGAAAATAACAGTCATTGACAGGAATTCAGGTGGCACAAGTCTGGGACTCCGTTGAGTGTTAGTGATGGCCTGCTGCAATTACCCATTTGGATACCATACTGTTCTTAGCAGGTACTAATTTTGTGATGCTTTATTAGAGTGACAGTACTGCTACTTAGGGAAAATGCATCGGTGATTTACTGATTTTCTTTTCATAGAGATAGTGAAACTGAAGGACCACTGGGAAATATACACTATATTTCCTTGAAAAATATTTATAGTTTACTAGTTGAAGCTTATTGCTAGAAAAATAATTTCCTGATGAAGTCTCATTCCAGGTTTATCACAGTAATGACTGGAACTGAAAAATTGAAATGTTTACTTGCTTTAGTAGCTGAGTTAGAGGGAGTGGTGAGTCCTAAATGGTAATGGGAAAGCAATTAATTCCCAAAGCTTCAAGTGTAATGCTCTGGTTTCAAGAGAGACCGAACTGGACAAAAATATTTTGCTAACATTTCTTTCAGAAGCAGTCAATACTTTGACACAATGACCTGCAGGTTTTTCCAGGTTAAATGAAAAGTTTTACATCCCATGCTCTCCAGCAGGAAAGATGAGGACAGTATGAGGAGGAATTTTGTAGTGTGGATACCAACAAGCAGCTCTGGGGAGAGCTGGTCTCAGGAGGGTGGGAGAGCAATACTTGGTGATGAGTGGTCTAGGGACATCGATCACTCCCTGGGGCGCACATATCTAGCAATATATATGTAGCTAATACAGCATCAGTTGGGGCTTACTATGGCTGGAGTAACAGAAACATGTTACACGTACTGGCAGAAATGGTTCCTTCAAAAATACAGTCATAGCTCCATCTTTTGTTTCTTTCTTTATTTATTTACTTTAAATGGAGGAAGACTTCCTCATCTTTCTGCAGTTACGTAGCAGGTAGCATGTATTCACAAAGCATATATATACCACCAGCTCCCTGCTAATCATGAAGAGGGTTTTCAATCCACATCTGCTGCATGCAAAGGGGGTTCAACCAGGTCTCCAAAGGCTGGCGTGCAGCTAGGAAAAGTGAAGCTGCTGTGCATGGGATGAGCAGGAGCAGCAGCAAGAGGGTGTGAGGGCTGCACAGCTGGGCTGAGGCAGTCAAGTGGAAGGGTCTGAAAGGATAAACTCAGCCCTTTAACTGAACTAGATTCATTGGAAGTGAGGGAAAACGCATCTTTCAGCATCTTGTTAATAGTTCCAGATGTGAGGGAGGGGGTGGGGAAGAGCTTTGAAGTGTCTCAGACTGTGTTGGCTTCTAGTTGACAAGATCCTAGCTTTCAGGATGTCTTCGTCAGCAACAGAAGGGATGTTGCTGATGGCATTTATTAAAACAGTTTAGGATCTGCTGCAAATATATGGTCCAGCTCATAACATTCATTGGAGGCCCCGTGAGTTCTCTCACATATTCTCTTTTCAGTAATCTTAATTTTTCATAATCAGCTCAGTGAAATATTTTCTTTCTACAATGGTGGAATGAGTCATAGTGGCACCTCTCACTTAAATGTGTTCAGATTTGTGCATTTTGTTCATTATGGAACCAAGACTATACTATAAATGAGATGGATTTTCTGATTAATGTGAAAATGCTAGTTTATTTATAACAACAAAAAAGAGTTTGTGAACCATTCTCAAAAAAAGAGCTCAACTTAATTTGTGTCAGGTTTCAATGCCTTTAGTGGTTTTTCATAATGTGAAAAATTCCTTGAATGAGAAGTCACTCTACAAAGAATGAGAGAATAAATAAAAATAATCTTTCTTAGAACTTGGCTTCTGAAGTAGACGGCACCAGAAGACTTAGAACAGAACCCAGCTGTGAGCATCCTTAATACGGTGCACAACTCATTTCTTGCTGGAAAGAACCTCTTCTGGTAGCTGAATTTTATTGTTCTTTACAGTCTCTACCAAGGAATTTCTAAACCTTGGGGTATTTCCCCAGGTTTACCCTGTTTTCCCCTACTGTATTTTCTCCTGTTGCAAAGCTGTAAACATGGGAAATTACTACCAGATACAATGGTCACTATTGTGTCTTATGCGTTGATGATCTCCTATCCTGTAAATGGCCCTGATCTATGTATTTACTAAAAAGAAAGAAGGATAATCTCACAGAAAGTTGTTGAAGGATAATCTTAAAGGAAGTTAAGAAGGATTAATGTTATCTTATTGAAATAAAACTAATTTCATGTAGAAGGATGTATTTTGCCTAAAGAAAGAATGGATAAAATGCAATACATTTAACTGGGTCTCTGTAAATATATTTGAAAATAATAGCACTTAACTACTATGTTGAACATGTAACATGAGCTGGAGGCATAAGCCGAAGTTTTTATCTCTGGCTTTCCCTTTGTCTGTAACCCAGTTTTTATGAGATATTCTTTTGGTGTCATTATACTTTATCATGACTTAAGGTACAGTGGTAAAGACTTTAATCTACAGATTAACTCTACAACAGAATAGCAGCTCCAAAATATGTACTTGGTTACTCAGAAAACTGTAATCTGCAGAGCTGTGTTGTATTTGGAAAACAATACATTGTATTATCCTGTAGAATGCTTTCCTGCACACACGTACTGCTGCATGCTGAAATTCTTACAAATTAATACTTCAACCTGTTTACAATTTGTTCTGCTACATTTTTCAATAATTAGGGGATCAATTAATTAAAAGACCAAAAGCACTGAATAGTAGGTCAATTATGATTTTCCTTTTAAAACGTATTTTATATGCTTCTATATATAAACATAAAATAGCTGCTCATATTGAATCAATATTTGGACTTCCAAAGCACAGATGCATTTGAAGCCAAAGTTGCCATTTTTTCTCCTTCTTCATTTTTGTCAAATGTAATTCTTAAATGAACACCAGGCTCCATGCTGTAACAAATTAGAAGCCTGTGTGTGCAAGGAACATGCAATTGCTGCACGTTTCAAAGGAAATCTCTGACTCTTGCTTTATACAACCCTAATAAGGCAAAATGGATGAAGAATACACAAACCTGTAAGTGGGGAAAAGTGTTTAAAAGCCATTCCCGATGTGCACAGAAATGCTGTTTCTCTCTACCAGAAATTGTGTTACAAATTTTCATGCCGTCCAAGTCTGTCACCATTCACATCCATGTATCATCCTGCCATTTTCAGCTATGTTTCCCCCAGTTGAAAACATAGAACCATAGAATAGAAACATACTATTGTCCCTCTTGATATCACACAGCTTACCTCCCCCAGACCCTATTTTCAACAACCCCATATGTCCAATTCCCACAAACCAAGACACCAAACTCTTTACATCTCCTGCACAGCCCATGAAGATGTTATCTCCCAGCCTTCCATTATCACATCCCACCTGTGCTGCCATGGTTGGCTTTGTATCTGGAAATGCAGATGTTGACACTGGTTGAATTTCTGCA
>NW_009929147.1:21518-31619 GCF_000696875.1 Nestor notabilis
CTGGTACATGGTTCCACAGGTGGGGAAATAATTTTTTCCTCAGGAATTTGCTGTACTGATGAAGGAGCAGCTCCATGGCTGTTATTACAGCCGGGACACTGCTGCCTGGAATGAGCTGCTTCTGTGTCCCAGGCACCAATCCTGTTACTTGGAGAGTTGGTCAATGGGCAGGATTTGCCAGGCTGTTCTTGGATGCAGTTTGTGCATTCCTGTGCTACAAAATCATGTTCATTGTCTGAGGGTTTGCAACTCATCACGTGGATTTTTGACTTTTGTATAGTTCTGAATCATCTCTAAATACTTTGTGCCACTTACCAAACTAGCAAAGAGATGGTTTATTTCATTCATATTCCCGCATGTAAGTATCTTTCTGCTGTCTGTTTCTCTTTATTCCTGATGCATCCTGATACATATACTTAGAAAATGAACTAGGAAATTAGCACTCTGGGGATAAGTAAATCATGTTTTTCTGTTACATTTGTTCTTTCCATCCCTCCTTAGAAGTTTTTTTTCAGGGAAGTCTGTATTGCAAATGGAATTTATTATTGCAATTCACTTTGTTTCACAGATAGAAAATTTAAAATATTTTAAATATCGTAACTTAAATGCTATATTTTTTCCAAGGATACTGTTTTACAGGAAAACTTCTAAAAGAATACGTTAAGTGTTTTCTTCCTTCTTTTGAAATGCTACAGTGGTGATGTTGCATACAAATACCATTCCATGATCAACAGATAAATGCCTAGATTCAGGAAAGCATATGATTGTTACAGTTACACTTTCTCAAAGCCAAATATTAACCATGACCACAAATGTTTTCTAAATTAAGGCTGCAATAAGAATACATAGTTAAAATGCACTGAAAATATGTTTCTATAGAACATCTCTTACTTATGTTTTTTTTTCTGAGATTCTGATAGATGATTCTGGTATTTTTGGATTGTCACTAAAGACAAAGGTGCTATATCCATACAGGGAAATTGGATATTACAAGGGAATATGACTGGTCACTGGATTGTTTTATATATAGTACTAAATACATACGGTTTTGACCTGGGCCAATAAGTATTCTCCCAAAAAATTCCTGGGCATAGCTTGGAATATATGGGCTACTACATTATTTTTAATTAATTTTGAATGTGACCCATTTCACAATGTAAATGTGTTTGACATGAATATTGTCTGATCCTGTTACACTCTGTGGTAGACAATCGTCCCAGACCTATACAATATATAGCACAGAAGCCTCAGCCTTGCCTTGAGAAGTGTTCAGATCTAATCACCATTTTCAGAGATGAAAATAAATTCTAGTCAACTTAATTATATCAGTGATGAGAAATCTTTTCTCTGTAACTTAATATTGCATAATCAGTCTCTGAATACATCCTCAGATTTCACATGATTATTACCCAATCACAAATTCAGCCCTACCTGCAGACATTTTTGATTACATGCTTTTAGTTTTGCTGTGGAGTTTTTGTGGGTTTTTTTCCTGGAAATATGCCAACAAAGAAACACCTGTATGTATGCATATTTAAATATATCCATGGCTTGTTTTTTCTGCTTGCCTTCTTTGCAAAATCACGCTGATCTTTCTTTTAGAGGTGCAGTGCACAAATGATGTTTTCAACTAAGTGCATTAGGACCTTACATTTCTTGCAGGATTGTTAATATTGTCAAAAGCTGCTAGCCAGACATCAGGCATGAAAATATTCCCACACTAAGCCAAGCTTCAGAAAAGCTTTACCAAGATCCCCCTGGATAGCGAATCATCAGGTTGTTCACAATCCCTTCTGCCCACCCAACTGAAAGTATTGCTACATTTGGGCAGCACTGAAAGCTAGGTAGTTAAAAAGCACAGGGAAGCAGCAGTAGCAAGGAAATTACACATTTCATCAGCCATTGTCAGTTACGTTTATTGTGAACAAATACCATGCCTCCTTTTATTTCATTACTGTGTCCTATCTGCAATTATCCTGTCCCTCTGCATTTTCGTCCTGGCAGGGCTAGTGCTGATTTCCTATTAGCTGTTCTCTCTGTGCCAAGGACCCTCTTATGAGAAACTCGGCATGCTCTGTCATCCCCCATTCCCTCATACCTTCATTTTTCTCTGGATTGAAATCCTGCTCAGATCTCCCAATTTCCTCTCTTCCCCAGTGGCAGGGACATCTCTTATAGGGCCTGCCATCCTACTTGTTCCACTAAGACGAGATCAGCCCCCCAATACCAAACGTCTTATTTGCCGTGTCATCCTACCCTCATTCTTTCCTCACCAGTAGCAGCATTCCCCACTCTCAGACCAGTGACAGTAAGCATAGCCCTGTCCCATTCCCTCTTCCTCCTATCCTGCATTTATCTACTCCTTTCTATCCCAGAGGCAACTCCAGTCTTTTCTTCCCCAGCCTATTCCCTAACATTATAATTTGTCTGCAAAATACGTTATCAATCCATTCTTCTCTATCAAGAGATTGCCAAGAGTTACTTCATATTTCTGGATGGCCTTATCAAGTGGAAATGACTGATGGTAGGAGCTACAGATAGTCACAAAAGTGTTTTAGCCTGAGGTTGTACTAAGCAGATAGCGAGGAATGAGCACACCCCGTTTTCCATCTTCCTTTTTAAATGCATCCAGTCAATACTTTTCTACTCAGAAATTATTCGAATAGTCCCTAAAAATCTGGACGTAATTGAATACCATCTCTGAAACCACTATTTCGTGTGTAAAGAAGTAGACAAATGGACAGATTTTTATTTTTTTTTAAATGACTGAAAAGTCCTGAAGTGATGCTGGTAGGGCTATCCTACAAATATTTCAGCTTTTCTGAAATTCCTTGTTTTTCTTTAAAGATTTTCTTTTAAAGATATAACTGGGTTAATTTCTTTCCCATTGGCTTTTCCTTCCTTTGGAGCTATATGGCCCAAGGCTTGTAACTGAGAAGAGTTCAACAGTTCACCACAGAAAAGTGGTTTCAGAAGTTGATGAGCCATATACTGTCTGAGATGAAAGCATTTTTTTGTCAAAATATGGCAGGAAAAGAATGTTACAAAGAAGAAAGACTTCAGTACCTTTCTTAGAGTATTCCTATGTGTTTTCTAGAGTTTTTATTACCGGTGGTGTTTTCATAATGACTGTAAAATCTGCTGCACTCACTTAATCCTCCTATTATGTGTAAAAGAGCAATACTACATGCTTTAGGTTAATTAGAGCATAATTCCCAAACAACATACATATGTGCTGGCACTAAAAAGAAAACTTTAAGCTGGTTGGCTGATTTTAGTGTTGCTTTATCATTTACCATCTGTCAAAAAGCAAACTAGCAGGCTATTCTTTTCCTTTCCGACCTCTTGCAGAGACATCGCTGACTAGAGAAACACATGGTTTCATCAGGAAGGCTTCAATCATCACCCAGTCTTCTGGTTTTGCATAGTGCTAAGTACTGCATGCAAGATAGTAAGCACCACGACATACCATTTGCTCATGAGATTTTTTCACACTGGGTGTACTTAATAGTCCTCTGTAATTTCCATGCACCTATGATAAACAGGCAGCAATCTGTGCTCTATTCAGTAACATTGCTTTTCCCTCAGCATAAGCCCTTCCTCAGAATCCTGTATGAGCAGGGAATATTTAATACTTAGGCAAACTGCCTACAATAAAACTATTTCGAGCTCTTTTGTAGATGAGCTGCCCTTTAGATTAGTTCAGGTTCACACAGCTGCACAGCGAATAGAAATATTTCACAGCTCAATAAATGGGGCAGCTGGTATTTTGATTCATCTCAGAGCAATTTCACTGGGATCAATAAAGTATGGTGCTCATTTTGAACAAAAGAGCACATTTGATAGGATATCGTCATTGTCATCGTGGTCAGCTTCTAGCAGCCTAGAGATGAATGAATGTGACTCTCAGAGTCTTACCTTTTCTCATCTTAATGTACACATTGGCATTTTAATTCCTGATCATTTGTTAGTTCACAAGACTTTGTAACAAAACAAACAAAACAAAACCAGAAAAAGGAAAGAAATAAAAAACCAGAAATAAAGTGTTAAACACTGCTTTTATGGAAAACGAAAACCAGTTGAGGTTTCGCTTGTTTACTGGGAGGAATTACCAAATAGTGATATCAAATAATGTCAACACTCCTGGAGTGCCTCATTGCTCAAGAATCAGATTTCCATTTTATTTTTGAAGTTCTCTGGTGGTAACCTCTCTGCTCTGGTTTCAACCTGTCTGTTTTGCATTTGCTAGTACCACTCTTTTCTCTTTGTCATGTTTCAGTCCAGTGGTCTCTGAAGTAAGGCTCTAGTCTGTGTCAAGAACTTTATCTTGCACATTTTTCCATAGAAATAATTCTTAAGTATTCATTTTCTTCTTTTGTTTTCTTTATGCCAGTGATAGTTCCTATCTTTTCTGCAGATGGAGGCCGTAAACTTCATTTTCTGTTTCAGGCTCTTGAAGAAGGGTGTATATTGGCACAGACTAGTTCTGTATCTCTCAGAAAAATTATGAAAGGACCCACTGAACACAAGTGGGATGTGGCATGCAATTTTCCATTTGCTTTTATCTGGACTGTGATTTCTTTACACCAACATAACAGAGTCGTGTTAATTCTTTTTTGCATGTAATTTCGTATCACTATGATTTTGGCAAAAATTAAACAAAAATATTTTGTTTCATAAAGTGTATTTAATGTACTGAGGGATCTTTTTCTTAATATATTTTTACCAATTGGGAAAAGTTTTTTTTTTATTTCTCAGAAACTCTTGCTGCAACAACTGTATCTTGAATGCTGATATTCCTTTTACCCCGAAGGTTTTTCATCTTCCAGAATGAATTTTTAAGACTCAGTTAAAATGTACTTAGAGGAGACAAACAGTTGCAGGAGTAGCCAGCAACAATGAGAATGATATTTTAAAGATATGTATAGGAGTAAGGGAACATTCATTTAACTTGTTATTAAAATAACTTGAAAATCCTGGGATTTTCCTTTTTCTGTGGTATTACAATGGAAAGAAAGGTCAAGAATCTTAAAGATATTTGAATGTACAGCTACCTCTAAAGCTGTGAACAAAGTCATATAAACCAAGCTAGCTGTCTTGGTAAATAACATTCATGTTACAGTGATAGGCTGTTGGCTGCTCAAAACCCTTCGTGTTTGTAGTTTTCCACCTCAGACCTGAGGAAGACCTTTTATGGCCAAAAGATTTCCACATTTCAGCTGAATAGATCTTAGCTTTCTACAAATCTGTAAATAGCTACATTGAGGAATTTAAGTCCTCAAAATCCTCCTCAAATCCTCTTCAAAGTCTTCCTAATTCTGGGTATGCCTACAGCCATATGGTTCTACTTTTGTCTAGGCACCTCCAAGCATGTCTGTGGGACCACCCAGAGTCACATGCATTATGAAGTGTAGGAAATGCGTTACTGAGGCCAGGTCCACGAAAGTCTTATCATTTAGAGCAATGAAGCAAGAGATGGGGGAGAGCTTCAAGTCTGCTCTTCTCACTTTGATGGGGTATGGTTTCTCTATTTCCAGCTCCCAGGAGAGCAACACAAAGTAGTGAAACAGGCTGAACATGTCTTCATTTTTCCTGTTGCATCTGTGTCACTCTGTGGAGAGGAATACAGCGTGCAAAGGCCAAAAGAAAACAACTGAAGAGGCAGTATAGTTCTAGCTGGAGGAGACAGAAGGGAGGAGCTCACCAAGGGGAGAGAAATGTCCTGTGTTCTTATTTCCACTGCTCAGTCTTTTAGGCACCACCTATTTCATTGAGTGCGAACATAATCATTGAGTTATTACCAACATTACTTACAGCACCAGAGATTCTGGCTACTTCCATGGGCTATTGCATCAACAGACTCCATCCAGAAGAATAAATGTAGCCACCCTGACAGTGGTGCTAGAGCCAAAGGAGATGGCAGTATTGCTACAAACTTCTGTAATCCTTCATGATTGACCACTACCACCATGTCTGATTTGAAATGAGTTGAGCCTCGGCAGCTGTTCTTCTGTTCTTCATTTATGATCAGATCCTTTTTCACATGCAGATCATTAGTGTGTCTAGTTGTTGTTAGCAGTACCCAAAATTTTGCAGGAGGTATTTTAATGCAAAAAGGGACATGGTAAAAAGGGTCTGGAGTAGTTTCTGGAAAAAGCACTTATCAACACTGGCATTGCTTTGGGAAGGAAAGGCAACAGGAACAGTTTTCAAATTTGAGGAGTAGATTCATTCAAGGGTTTAAGCACATAAATCTACCTGTTCCTATGTTTTAGTGGTAGCATTGTTGTAGTTCAAATTATATTTAGTGTTGAAATTTGCTGAAATTTACTTTAGTCCATTGTGTGATCAAAGGGATAAATTGGGCCAAATGCATATACTGCTGTGTGCGTGTCACCTTCCAGATCTCATACGGCATTCCTTGCGTAACAGGGAACTCTTAGCTACATAATGAATTCAACTCCAGGTTCATAAATAGCCCAAAGACACATTATTGATACATGTTGCTATAATTAAAAATGAACACTTATGGCCATTATAAAACAATTTTACCTGCCCTTAAAATATAGCAGGATTTCCTTTCTGACAAGTCTCCAAGAAATATGGGGTTTTAACCTCTGGACTACAGTTTATCAACCCTGGATTTTTTTTTTTTAAAGTACTCTTTCTCATGGGGGAAAAGAAAAAGGAGTCAGCTTCAGAAAGAACATGGAAACATTGCAAAGGGCTTTTCCCACTGTCCAAAGTCTAATGCATAGGAAATTACTGTCTACTACTGGTAAAAAGGCAAAATATATGATCTGTGCAACAGCCAACCAAATACATCTTTAACTGCCAGCACTTTAAAAAAAAAAAAACAGAGAGCAAGAGAGAGACCTGCTTAGTGCAACTTCAGTAGAAAAACAATAGTTTGGAGGGGTTTTTTAGCTTTGATTTTTGGTTTTTTGTTTCTTTGTTTGTTTATTTATTAGTAAACTCAGAAGCTAAAATCAAACAAATAGAATGAAATCTGCCATCATCTGAAAAGTAACGGGATAACATTAAGTGCTAAATTATTTTTCATTGTGCTTTGTTGCTTTCTAATTCCTTTATTATTTTCATGTGATACAGTAAAATAAAGAATTTAAGGCTTTTCTGCCTCTAATTTATAATCTTTGAAAATTTAATATTTCTGAATTTAGCTAGATAGCATTTAAATACAGGCTAGTAGCCTGTCTGCATACAAAACCATAGTCAACACTGTTTGAAAAAACTCCACAGGCTCAATGAACAAATCCCAGACTGAGCAAAACAATTCTTCTTCAGAAATGGAAATATAGTAAAAAATTATGAAATAAATTTACAGCTTGTTCTTTTGCAGGCTGAGAGATGTGGTGTTTTTGAAGGCTAAGCTGGCAGGTAGCAGATAAGGTACCAGGGGTTTTCTGCAGGAATTCCTTTTCTCCATGTGCCCCTCTGGGTCTGTCCCCTCCATTAGCAGAGTTAGAGTCATAGAATCATAGAATGGTTTGGGTTGGAAAGGACCTTAAGACCCTCTAGTTCCAAGCCCCTGCCATGGGCAGGGATGCCTCCCACTAGACCAGGTTGCTCAAGGCCCTGTCACAAAGTGGTAATTCTGTAAACAACGTATGTTTCTCTTCTCCAGCTAGTTCCTGCCTGTTGTGTTTTCTTTTTGAAGGTAGAATACATAGCAATTACTTCTTCACTTGTAATTTGTTTCTCTGAGGCCAATCACAAAGCCATAAACCACAGTGACCTAAGAAACTTCAGATGATATAAAAAGTAGTAACTTATTTGGGATCCAGATATAGAAATAAAATTGGGACTAAAGTTGGAAACTGAGAGTCTCTCCTCTTCAATACAACACACTTAGCAAGGATAAAGGAGAGAGAGAGATGAGCGAAAGCAAAAATGACAGAAAAGGAGGGTCATGGAAGTAAAAGGAACCTTGAAGATATTCACGTCTTAACTTCAAAATGTACCCAACAGATACTGCTCCAAATTTTTTGAGAAATCCTTTCCAAAAAGGACAAACAAATAAACTAGGGTGCAGTTGCCTAGCAGTCAGCAATAAGAACTCTTAGCATCATATGTCCAGAAAAAAACAGGTTAGAGCAGAATTTTGCTGATTTCTGTGTGCTTAAAAAGAACTAGGCAGCTGTTTCTTCAGAAATTTTATATTTGCCTTGGAAAAAATGGATAACCTTCAGAAGCTGCCCAGGCATTCACTAAGACACAATGTGTTACCACAAGATTGACATTCTTTAGGATATAAAAGTCAAAGGGAGAACTAGGGGGCAGAGGTAGGTAAAGCAGCTCTAGCTCTGCAGCTTGGCACATATGTCACCTTCAATATGTGATGCCTGATTCATCTGTGATATGCATGCAGTTTTTTATACTGCTATAAATTCTTTTTATATCTGAAAATGCTTTTCCAGTAAGACTAATTCTTCCAGTGGGAGCACTGGCAAAATTCCCAGTGACTTGAATAAAAAACAATAAAATGCAGAATAAGGGAACAGAGCTTAAATCAAGAGTGTAAACCAATTAGGTATTTTCATGGTTGGTCTTTGAGCTTCTAAATATAATACCTATTGTCCTGTTTCCAATCCTGTCAACCTCACTGACTCTCTCAGTCTTTTTGATGCCAGCACTAAGGGCTGTTTCTTCTGTTCCAAGGCTTCAGTCAAACCCACCAATGTTTTTAGACTCCTTTTTCTAGTAAAATCTTTTAACAGATGATAAGACGGCAGAACGTATGCAAATTGTCATAGTGAAGTGGATACTAAATATCTGAACCAGCAACCTAACTTCCAACTGCCTCACTAATTATTCTCTTATTTATGACTCATTGTCAACTGTACATTTTTGGAGTGCTGACAGATATAGCTGCCTTCCAGCAGTAAATAATGTTTCAATCATCTCTTACAGACTTAGATGTAATTTAAAGCTCTGAATTAATCAAAATAAGATTCAGTAGTGTATAAACACAGACAGATAAAATTCTTTTATTCCATCTTAATTTCTTATTTTTGCTTTTTTATTTGGCTACTTCTGTACCAGAAAATTGAAAGTGTGGAATATTGTGCTCATTTGTCATGTACTTAAACACAACCAAAGTTGTTGGACCTTGCTGAATGATACCTATTACACAGAAATATTTGTCAGAAGTATCCTCATTACTCAGCAGTCAATGCCATTCTCTACCTTAGGCCAAATTGGTTCCCTGGGATGATGCACAATTAAGTAGATTCCCAGTTCATCTGATTAAGTGCAGAATTTACCTATGAATCACTGTAGCATACTTTGCTCACTGAACTTTCAGCCTTCTAAAATTTTAGTAAGGGTTTTTCTTCCTGCTCCATGGAAATTACTCTCAGTAAGGCAAATAAACACTCTGAGGATGTGCACATTGGAAATATGGCAAAGTAGATTAGTCAGATCTTTCCTGACAGAACTGAAATGGATGATACCTACTCAAGGATCTTGAAACTGATTTGCAGGGGGTCCGAAAATTAATTTGCTATGTCTTCAGTTATTCTCTAGTAAACCTGCTTCAAGTAAAAAAACAGAAAATACCATCATAGCTGAAATATTCTCCCTAGCTCTTCTTACTATGTCTATGTATAACACAATTCATGCCATGTGTACAAAACTAAGTTTTGAAAGAAATCAATCTCTTATTTGAATATATACATTATCAGACTGAATTCTGTCTGAATAACCTTCCCATCTTGATTTGTGGCTATCCCTTGCACCTGTGGGATAATTGCTGTAACAGTATGAGGGATGAAAGAAAATGCAGTAGGAGCCTTCTTGCTAAAAATAAGTATGCCTAAGCGTAGTGGCTTAAGTTGAACCCAGGACACTATGTAAAAGAAAAATATGTGTAGCATGAATACTGGTGAACTCAAAGAAATGCTCATCAAAACCTCTCTACAATTCACAAAGGAAAGCATCTCCAGATCTACAAATCTTTATTCTTTCTCTGGTTCAAGCTGGTTAGCCTATTCTATCAAATCTTCAAATAAATAACATTTATTCTATTATTTTTTTTGCAATATATGGAGCTAAACTAGCTCCAATTGGAGCCATTATTCC
>NW_009929147.1:31650-40201 GCF_000696875.1 Nestor notabilis
AGTTTCTATTTTTGGGACATTTTTGTGTATGTACTCAAAATCTTTTAATGTTCAATCTGTTGTACATTCACAGTTGAACTGTTCACATTTAATTTGAACCATCTAAAAAATAGACCATGCAGAAGTTTGCTGATATAACAACCTTTAATAGATTGTGGCAGGGGAAAAAAAAAATCACTTTTAAAAGATGGCCAAAAATAAGCATGCAAGACAGATTTAATGTTTCTCCCTGAGGAAAAATCCATACTTCTTTACAGGGAATGCAAAGATAGGTAGTTTATGCCAGAATTAAACTGATTTAGTTGGAATTAGCTGACAAGAATAACACCCACAGCGATGTAATCATCTCTTTCAACACAGGAAGATAACAAGGTTCCTAATTTTTATCACTTGGTAACTGTAATGACGGAGTTGAAAGTTGGGTGGGCAGGGACAGAATTGTGAAAGAAGATGAAAGAACTATACTTACAGAAAATGTTTCACAGAAAACTACTGGTTTACAATGATAACTGTATTTGCTTGATAATAACATACACTTTCATGAAAAATGGTAATAAAAATAATTGACCATTTTTTAATGTTGATTAGCTTACTTAAAAGCATTTAGTTTTTCAAAAAGTACATGAGGAAAAGATTAGTTGCTACACAAAGAAAGCAGCCCTCATAAATAGGGTAATTCTATATCTCACTGTGCTTCAAATGACAATGGTTTTCCAAAACTTCCATATCATTGTTTGTTCAATTTCTTTAACAAACCTGTGTCTTTTTATAATTTGCCTGTACATGGATTATGATTTTTTCCAAATGGTATGTTTCTTACATTTTTTCTTTTATCAAATACATCTTGTATTTTTAACACACACACACACACACAAACACACACACACACACATCTTGTTTTCAAAATTGATAGTATTTAAATAAAAATAAAATAAACATTTTTTCATTTCTGTACACAACATCATGATGAATTTCCACTTTGAAACAAACTTCATGTCCCCATACCATATCAAAATAACATTTTTCTGTGAATTGAACAGTTGTAGATGGAAATAAAACCTTTTCAGAGAATTGTTAGCAAATCTCACTGCATCTCAGCTTTCTACTAAAGCAGCTAATCTCTTATACAGTGCCCAAATCAAAGATATTTGCTATGTTAAGTACTGGATCCAAACCCTTAGGCACTTTGTCAAGAAGTTCGTTTGCTTTAGGGGATTTTCATTGATATGAAAACTGGGCAAGCCAAGAGTGTTTACTAGCAGAAAGCAAATGTTGAACTTCTGTTCAAAAAGACTGGCAGGAGACTGTATCTCCTTACAAGAAATGACAGTTTATACATGATACCTTGTTTATTGCCTAGAAGAATGTGGACTGGAATTCCTCTTGCTATCTGTGAATTCTGTAAAGAATTAAGCATTCAAAAGGCTAAGACTTTCCAAAGTGTTGAAAGCACGTATTTATTCCTTCTTTAGACACAGGTCAGCATGAAAACTTGTAAGGAGTCCACTCAAACTAGAGTAATTTATTTTACGTGCTAACATTTGTAACATTTCATAATGTTTATATGTCCACAGGGAAAACTACTTTCCTAAAATGAAGGCCAAAACCCATTGACAAGGGTTGGGCACACAATTATGGTGGAAGAAAGAAAAAGGTCGGTAAGAGAGGCAACGTGTCTCTTTAGATCTGCAAATTATAGAAATATTAATTCAAAGTAAACCAGAGTATGTCAGTGTCTATATAATATCCATAAAGGCTGGTATAGCCATTGAAGATTTTATATGTCTGAACTGTAAAATAAGGTAGATATACTCACTGTCCACAAACATGGACCTAACACAACTGGTTTCTTTTTCCCTCTTCTTCTGCAGAATTAGGTATCATCAACTTTCTTGTTTAGTCAGAAGAAAGTAAACCTGATACTGAGTGATGGGAGACTTAGAAGACCAGATGAGGGCCAATAAAAGTAACTGCTTTTTTTCCTCTACAAAAATAACACTTTCCTATATTACTCCTTTTTCAGTTATTGCACATTAACTTTCACATTTCTTGACTATCATTTCCTTTTTCCACATTGCAAGGTATCTTTTGAAGAATGGGTGATCTGTGTCTTTCTAAAGGGAAAGGCAAACAAGTGAGCCTGATTTTTCATGGTAGCACAGTAACATCATGTCAAGAGAGCATGCTGATGCTTTAAGCAAGAACCTACAGGCTTGAGGGTGAGAGAAAGAGCTCTCCTCCACGTTAGTGGCTCTTTGAACACAGCCTTCTGTCTCTCTCCTCTAGACCATAAAGGACAAAGCACAGTTCACATAACGCTAACAGAACAAGTGATGCTGCTGAGGTCAACATTCACACATTAATGCAGCCTGGATGGTTCTTCAACTAAACATTGCTGAGATGAGTCTGTCACCCAGGAAATATGAGCAGATGGAGGAAGCAAATGCAAGAGAGGAAATATTGTTTGGTGCTATTTTGCCCTCAGTGGGCACCATTTCTGTTCCTCCAGGAGGCCCAGAAGATGAGTTTGAAGATGAAAAGTACATTGATGGCATTTGATTTTCTTTGTAGTATATACAGCAAGTCGTTATGCTGTGCATGACTACCAGGTCTGCTGACCTCAAAGGTCAATCATTTTATATTTTAAGCAAGTGCTTATTCATCTCCTTCTAAACAATAAAATCCCCTGCGTAGTACAAGGTAATGAAGTAATTCAAAGGTTCTCAAGCTTTTCCTGTGCATCTCTTTTATATTTTTCACCTTTTTTAATTCCCTCATACCTTTTGTAGCTTTTAGTTTCTACCATTTTTCTTGTCCTTTTTTTCTCACTTGAAGGAAGCCAACAGTTGGGCTGCCTTTCCCAAAGTCCTGCTACTGCTGTGAGCCCCTTCTCTTTCATTAGGCACTTGTTCATATAGTAGGTAAGAATGAAGAGAGACCTGAGTGAGAAAATGAGTCCCAGGTGGTCTATGACTTTTAAAGCAGTTGGAAATGTATTGATACTAGATACAGGCAGTGTTCAGAACAGAGTTCCAAGCTGTGCTCCCCCATGATTACAAAGAATGCTGTTAAGCAAATCTGTGATTTTGTAAATATCTTGACCATTGCTTTAAAGAGAAACATTGTTAATTCCTGCCTTCCATTTCGCGAATCAATTTCTAACATATTCCTTCTTTCGTACAGCATGACTAAATTTGTAAATCCAGTAGTGGTAAAAGCAGGTTTTCTTTGGTGATACGTAATCTCTGTTCCCTTTAAAATATTTGTAATCCTGCAGTAGGCAATAAAGTCACTGGCTTCAGGAGAACTATTGTTTTCTTGGAAGATTATTCTCTTGTTCTCATGAAACGAAGAAGATGTCACTGAGATCAGGTTTCAAAGAATATTTCTCTCGTAAGATTTCTAAATGTAGAAATACATTTTGAAACACTCAGCTTGTTTTAAACCTACTCATTAAACTCTCCTTATTTTTCCCCAGGGACTTCAGAAAATTAACCCAGATGAGTGTTGGATTAATGACTGGTGGTGTGTTCCCTTGTATTATGGGCATAGAAGATTAGGATCAGCACCTGTTTTTTTGACATTTCTGGCCAACCATCAACACAGATATTCAGTGACAGTACAATGTTCCTTGGTGCTGGATGCTCATGCCCATCTGTGAGGATGGCGTTGTTCCCATCTGTGAGTTCAGAGTGCCTTTGTCTACGATCAGCAATTGGTTTAATTAAGCAGCCCATATTGGAGTGAAAGTGCTGTTACTTCCCCACCACCCTCCCATGTGCCAGAATGAAGCTATGGTGACACCTTCCTCATCCCTGCTGTCACATCTTGATCTTTATGTAAGCCTGAACAGCAGAATGGAAGGAATCAGTCTCTATTCACAATGACCATGAACTGCCCAAGACATATTTGCATTGCAGCAGATGATGGAGTAATTCAGTATGAAATTGTACATAAGATAGCTTTTTAAAACTCCCTCTGTGCATATCCAGAAGATAATCAGAAACCAAGTCAAGCAACTGAGAAGCATTTCTGACTGCTCAGGAACAACACCTATAAGCAGTTAAATTGGAGGTAGTCAATCTTGATCAGTTGACAGGAATGGAAGGTATTCTTTTTATTCAGCAAACACTGTTGCCCAAACACCATGCTATTCAGTCAAATGCAAGACATAACTGGCTATATCCCATCAGTAGAGAGAAGGAGGGCACTAACATCTGGACTTATAAACACATTAAATGATATCAAAGTCAAAGCTGAGCTGACTGAGTCTCCGCTCCTCTATACTTTCCAACTGTCTAGAATCTGTCTTGCAATTTTGCACATCGCAAGACAGCAGTTAAATATAAAGCAACAAATACCTTTTCCATAGTACATTTCTTATCTCTGACCCTAACCATCATGGAAAAAAAAAAGTATTTTTCAGTCATTTGCTTTTTATATACCACCATATTGTGAGCTCCACCACTCAAAAATGTGAACTTGAGATCTTTGTTATCCAGCTTCTTGGTTTGAGATGTGCTTGAGTTTATAAACGCATTCTTTAAAAGCTTTTTTCCTTAAAGTGCTTTTAGGGACACACGGGTTTCAGCTGCAAGAAACAAGAACAGTCTGCCTGGTTTAGTTTCTCTTCCTTCCTGCAAAGCAATATATGTATTCATCTTGTTTTCATTTATTCTCCTTTTCACTTTATGGAGGCCTCATTTAGTCTAACTATGCTTTTTATTTGCTGATAAGGTCATTCCATAAATTATCTTACTGAGGTAGGTCTTTTAATTATTTCCTCCTTCAGAAAATGTAGTTTTCAAAATTCCTTATTTCCATTACTGTGAATACTCTTTTTTATATTTCTTATGTTGTCAGATTTAATTTAAATATTATTCATGCTGTGCTCTGATTTCAGTGCATTATTTAAATATGCTGACTTAAATATTTTCTGATTAATCTGGGGGAAAAAAAGGTTATTACCATTAACTGTGATACTTGAATAACATTGCTCTTGCATATTCATGGTTGTAGCATATGCCAGTACTGTGCAGTGCTAGGACTGTAGAGATTTTTTAGGGAAACAGGCCCCTTACAAATCAGATGAGCACTTCTCTCAAATGTGTTTTTTTTGCTGCTGATAATATCAGAAATAATTAAATTCCCAGCTACTGCCAATATCTCTGTTAAATCCTTTGGCACTAAAGAAGAGAATTCTGTAGATGCCTTTGAAGTGGTGGAAACAGATCAGGAAAAGACAGAAGAGCTGGCACCAAGGGACTCTAAGGATATGTCTACACTGAGGAATAAAAGCATTTCAACAACTAGTTTGCATCTACTCTGCTTTTGGGGAGCTGTCCCCACCATAGATTTGTCTTGGAAAAAAGAAGGTCCCAAACAACCAGAGAGCAAGCTAAAAAAATAACTGGTGTGTTCCTGGGATAGACACACTGTCCTGAAGCCAATGAGACTTCAAGGAAGGCCTAAAGCTTAGCATTTGCAGAGTGTAACTAGCTATAGGAGCAAGAATACTAGTATCGAGACTGTTTATGACTGTTTATGCCTTCCCTGAATTCATGATCTTCCCTCTTCCCCTGCATTACTGGGGCAGGCTGCTGCAGGTCTCCCCGTGCCGGAGTCTATCCTCATCAAAATTTTCACTTTGGTGTAGTTGCAGTTTAATTTTTTTATGCTTTCACTTTTAATAACTATTTTGTTGGTTTATCACTCCATGGTGATTACTCCTAAAATTAACAGCATCACTTTGAAGCCTCACAGGGGAGAGGGAGAAATAATGAACAAGGATTGCTTTAGGCCTAAAGCCCAAACACTATTAACTAACAGAAGGTGTCTCCAAAGCCAGTGGTGGGGATAAGAGAATATACTTTGTGCATTACAGCACTGCTTTCAAATAATTTATTCTCACCTGGGGGAGTGATTTATTTAAATACTATACTAAGGACACTAATCATGTTTCATTCTCTTTCAGGATATTTTATTTTATTTTAATAAAGTCATTTTTTTCATATAATAACCAAAACTGCATTTCTTAGAGGTTCCTTCTGCATGAGAAGTTTCAGCTTCTGATTAATTGGTCGGCATTTGAGCTTGAGAAGAAAAACAATTTTGCTAGGGTGATTACTAGATGTAATTTATGTTTTCCTTTCATGTTACTTGTAGTCTGATGAAGATCATGAATATTGAAATTCATTTTATGTCCAGTAGTAAGGAGAAAAAGTGAAACTTACCAGTCAGTGGGAAATACGGAGTCTGTCAAACAGCTGGCTCAGATCCAGTCCAGAATGGTTTTGAATTCAGATCACGATTTTCTGGTGGACTCTGGCTCTTGGTAAAACAACTGCCTGCCTCAGAGTCAACTTTAAATCCTCAGGATAGAAGTCATGAGTTGAACAGATTTTGAGGATGAATTACTTTCCTATGTCCAGGAGTGGGCAGTAGAGCATCAGTTTGAAACAGCAGTTCAACTATTTAGAGCAGAACTCGTATAATGGATTTAAAGACACCTAATGGGGGCAACTCACTTGTTTAAAGCTAAGTATATCCTCAAGGGTATTTTAATTTTGCAGCTGGAGCCACGTTAGTGTTAAGGCACGTTAGTAAGACAGTAGAGGAACTTAGTGGGCTTTTCCCATTTTATAAACAGAGGATTTAACTTTATGTTTCTATCGGGGCACCACAGTTTGCAAGCAGTAAACTTACAACACAAATGCTGTAAGTAAAGGAATAGTACTGTACAGAAGAGAATTATCTAATGGCAAACTGTCCATGCCATATTCGGTGAACCTAAATTGTAACTAGTGTATCCTGGCACTGCAAGAAACAGATGCAAGGAAGCCATGTAGCATAAAAGTGCTTTAAACATCTGTCAAAAGCAAACTGAGTTGATTACATTCTGTTTTGATTTGCTATAAACACGGAGGTTAGTTTCTGAAAAACAGTTTTAGAGGTGTAATCACATTTCTTTGACAGTGTGAGATAAAGCTCCTTGATAACATAATCTAGACATTAAGTGGCTTTCAATGAATTAAGAGGCCATGAATGAATGGTTGGGAGCACACAAAAATTTTGTGTTTGTACCAACAGTGGTATGAGTAAAACCAATGGGGAGAGAAGAAGGAGGCTATGGAGATTAAATAAAATAGCTAACCTTCATGAAAGGATTGCCAGCAGCAGATCTCAAGATACTTCATAAAGGTATTTCCCCTGGGGAAAAGGAAGGCTAGAAAAGAAGAAACAGAAGCATGACAGAACAAAGCTATCCTCAACTCCAGAACCACATTTCATCTACTAGACTGCAAATGAATCAAAGGAGTAATAGAAGTGTCATAGAGAGGGCATGCTAACTCTAGTTTCCAGGAAGCTTCTCTGCAGTTTTTTTTTTTTTTTTTTGCTAAAGCAGTTGGGATCATGTCAAAATAACCAGTAACCCAGTGATCAAAGGATACAATTGGCATGTTCAAGACATTGTCAAATTCCTGCCTGTTCTCTTACAAGCTAATGAGGGCCTGAGACACAGAATCCACCTCTCTTTTTGTATTCTTACATCTTATTTTAACATGTAAATACACACTAGTGAATAAGATCTCGATCCAGTAGTCTCCATGAGTTTATTGGAAAATATTAAATCCTTATATTATCACCCAGTTATCTCACACCCTACCTCTATGTGTTATACTCCTTATTTCTTTCTGCTTTGCCAAATATTTCTCAGATTCAAGGCAAATTCTGTTGTCAAAACCCATGACAAATATGTTAGGACAGAATATAACCTCCAGGAAATACCAATTCTAAACAACTAAGTTTAAATACAAAATGGAAAAATCTTAAAAATGTTGAGGTCAAAATTTCTTTTGAAGAATGGGAGAACAGTCTCTTTTTAAAGGGGAAGACAAGCAAGCAGACCTGCTTTTTCATGCTTGCCCACTAACATGACGTCAAGAGAGCATGCTCAGGCTAGGTGAGAACCTACAGGCTGGAGGATGAGAGAAAGAGCTCTCCTCTGGATTAGTGACTCTTTGAACGTAGCCTCCTCTCTCTCTCTGCTGAGCAAAAAGGACAACACACAGTTGATGTAATGCTAACAGAGCAGGAACTTTTGCAGTTGCTAGGGTCAGCATTCACAGATTAAAATCATACCAAATCATTCAGAATTTCTCTCTACTGCAGAAAATGGAAGTTGTGAGAGACTTGCAGTCTGGATGGATCTTCAGCTAAACACAGCTGAGGTGAAGCTCTCACCCAGGAAATGTGAGCAGACGGAGGAAGCAAATGCAAGAGAGGAAATATTATTTGTTTGGTGCTATTTTGCCCTCAGTGGCACCATTTCTGTTCCTCCAGGGGGCCCAGAAGATGAGTTTGAAGATGAAAAATACGTTGAAAAAGCATTCGATTCATGCTCTTTTCACTGTTTGTCAAGTAGTTATGCTGTGGTCTGCTGACCTTAGATGTCAATCATCTTATATTTTGAGCAAGTGCTTATTCATCTCCTTCTAAACAATAAAATCCCCTGTGTAGTACAAGGTAATGAAATAATTCAAAGGTTTTC
>NW_009929147.1:40232-43307 GCF_000696875.1 Nestor notabilis
CCCTACTTGCTGTTTTCTATTCTTCCACTTGTATCTATTTGTTCACTTTTCACCTGGCATAGAGTGGGCCATATCTTGTGTATTGTGCAGAGAAATGGTCTGGAAAGCTAATGATGCTGGCTGTAACTGCCTGGGTAGAGCTGTGGGCCTGAAGGCAGGCTTGCATCTGTGCCATTTAAGGCTGCATTCTGAAATTATAGTTTGCACATTCTGATGCATGGCAATACTCTGCGTATGGGGCCACAATTCCTGGGGCCAGAGTAATTTCTGAGCATGATGCCTGGCATATTTCAGTACCCCTGCTGAAACAGTGCTATAGTGTTTCCCAGGACCATGCTAACATGTTTTTTTTTCTCAGTGGCAGAACACAAATGGATCAGCCATTACATTAAGCTGGACCAGCTTGTATATTAAGTTATAGACAGACAAAAGTGGAACAGAGATATTCAGTGACTGAAAGGTTTAAGAGTCTTGCAAGTTTGTCCAGTATTTTTGAACCTTATTTAGCTCTGCCAATTATTTGTTCCTAGAAACTTTACGCCTCTTAATTTCAGATTATACAGCAAATCACTGACAGAGTTGACATAAGTGGAAGGGGTCTCCTGGTAATCATCCTTAAGTCGATACATGATGAAATCTCATTTTTCCAGAATGTATTTATTTTAATTTTCAGCTTTAAATCCCAGGGTTCTTAAAAAACCAAAACAAGACAACTGTTAGTGTCTCCATTCAAAATGGTCTAATCTCCCTTGAAACATTTCAGTTGGCTTTTGTTCTGCTTAAAATAGATGAAGCTAGTTTAAACATATGTTCCTAAATGTACAATTATGTTGCTTTTTTATAACTGGAGGATTTTACTTGAAGTAATATTTGAAATACTTCTCTGACCAGCATGTGCTATGAGGCATCTGGAAATTGGCTGGCCAGAGAACACTCTTGTGTTGGTTTAAGTCCTTTGAATGAAGGAAGCAAAACCATAAAATATCACTAAAGGTATCCACCCCAGGGTGACCAGACATAAAGACTGTCTTCCATCAAGAGTACTCTGGCCAAGTTACTGTAGGCCTTTCCAAGTCTCACAAAAGCTCTGCTGATCTTCTTTTTCTGTAGTGCGGGGAACAGCTTGTCTTCTTAAGTATTTCCACATTTCTAGTTCTTTTCTTCTCTTTTCTTTTCCCTTTTTTTTTGTCTTTAAGAAAGAAATCAAAGACAATGTAAAGACAAGGCTTTAGAAACAGGAACCTCATATCATCAATAGACCTAGTCGTACAACAGTTAAAAGAAAAAGAAAAAGAAACCCACAAACAACAAATTCAAACTTTCAGTTTGTCTCTAGATTTGCTTTGCCTTCCAACTCTTATCAACTAACAATGCAATGGCATAGAAATACCAGGCTTTATAAAGAGTTAATGAAAGTGGTTTTAAGGATTAGAGGATTCAAGTTAGGGTTTGCATGAAAAACTAGGGACATCTTACATGAACCTTTTCCCCATTTAGCCTTTATATTTTACATTTACAGACTGCATTGGATATGAGGATACTGTAAAACTTGAGTACTGAAGAGTTTTGAGTGCAGTGAATAAATTCTACTCACCTAATCACAAAATCTTTCTTCTGTGTATTTCTTATATATGTTCCTTGTAAGTTTTCATACTTTACTAACCACTACACCTATCTAGGTAGCATACACACACACATATGTCCATGGCCCCTATCCCCATCTGAGTTTTGTAGCCATTCAGACATAAGGACATGAATTCCTTCACCTAAAGAGTGAATGAGAACTTTTCATTGCGTATAATTCGTTTCTGTGGTTTTCTTGGTACAGTACTTCATGGATAGATTCAAGTGCATCTGTTTTCACTTTATCCTTGCTTTGCTTCTGCAAATAATATTACTACCTTAGTCTATCTTCCGTCTTTTGCTTTTTTCCACCTACTCTCCCAAATCTGTATTTTCTTAAATCTTTAGACTCATATTTTTACCCCAAAATCTCCTGTAAGGAAGTCTGCAATATTCCTGTTCAACATGCACTTGCAATCCAAAAGAAAGATGGTTAAGAAAATAAAAAGCTGGCCAATATTTTGAATCAGTTTGTTGGGAATAATCTGAACTCAAACAGAACTTTCTTCACACCTGTTCCATAAACCCTCCATTCATATACAAGACAGTAAAATAGGAAGCTAGACTAATCTCCTGACATTGCACTTCTTATCTACAGTACTTCCACATTTGTGTTGCTTCCAGTCACTCCAGATGACGAATGAATGAACATATGAAAACAGATTTTGCAAAAAACCTCAAGGTATAGCAGATCCTTCGCAGATGCTTCTCAATCATTATTCCTTCCTTTATTTTTTCCTTTAGTAAAATAATCTAAATTAAACAGATTCGATATGTGCAGCACAGTGTTGCCATGTGAGCCCTGAACACTTTGTTCAAGAGCTAGGAGGCCAGCCAACTGCTTTAGTTCCTTAAAGAATAACAGATGTGTCCTTCCAAGTCTCCTGCTAATGGAATTTAGGCTGTGGTAAGGAGTTTAAAAATACTCTAAGTTGTCTGCAGGCTCTGTTTCAACTCTGTTTTTTTAGTTAGCTTGTTTCAGGCTTCTTTTTCCACATCTTTCAGAAATATTGTATCAAATGTCCAGCTGAGCTGAAGCCACTAGTAATTTACTTTCACTAACTGAAAACGGTTAAAAGTAAAAATCTGTGTACTGCAGTAGTGTATGATACGGTTTCTACAAGCTTTTCTAACTACTGTGTTAAAATACATTAAGTAAAATGCTCTCTCTTTGTATATACGCAGTAAAAAACCTGTAATCTTTGTGTCTTTATTAACAGCATATGCTTGATATCTTTATATTTAGCTCCAACTATTAACTATAGTTATGTAAAAGTGAAGCAAAAGATTTGGTGTAACCATCTTTAAGCAGAACATGTCAGTAAATTGAAATGGCTAATGGGGCAAAGTAAGAGATCCTTTGAACTGAAGTTCAAATTTTACATATTGTAAAGCATCACAGGGAAAAACTGTAGGAATTAGGAAGCGAAGCTACGTGGGTTGCTCTCCAGC
>NW_009929147.1:43338-87481 GCF_000696875.1 Nestor notabilis
GCAGTGACAATGGAGGAGAAAGGGCTCTTCCACTGTCCAAGCTCTTACTTCAGCCTTCTGCAGTCTAAACTGAATGATGCTTATTATAATCTGATCACTGTTTTTCTCTCTTATCTCTCTGGGATTGAGAGTGTTATGGAGAAAGCTTTTGAAGTGAGTAGTACTGCAAGTTGCTGTGCTGAGTGCTCTGGCTGCTTGTTTTCACCACTTACTGTGAGTAGTGGGAAGCAAAGAGATCTGGTGGGTGGACAGTGAGAAAGAAGCATGGAAGCGGAGAGGCAAGAGGAACTGGCTGTGGATGGGAAGAGGAGGCTTCTGTATGGCAAGCATTGCAAAGGGAGGTCCTGTATTTTCTTTTTTCCTCTTTATGCAAGCTTGTCTCCCTTACTCCCTCCCCACCAATTACTATTATTATCGTCTCTTTTCACACATTCTTTTGTCATTCTACATACCAGTTGCGTCTTCTTATGTTTGTGCTTCTTCTCTTGGTTGTGTGGTCTTTGATACTTGTGGAGCTCAATTCTGGGAACTAGGAACTGGGACTCTCACATGCTTTTTCCTTATTCCTTCTCATATCCCACTAGCTATCCCACTCACATCTATTGCTTAAGGAAGGAGGCAGCTACCCAGGGTCTTATTCCCTCTGCAAAACTCTATCTATCTTCCCTGTCCCAGGCAAAAGGTCATACCCTTTTGGAGAGAAAAGAACAACTGTAAAGCCTGGAGCAACTTGTTCAAACAGCTAGTAAGGAAGAAGATGGTCATGGGTTGTCTTCTTCCTCCAAAATGTCAAGTGGTGTTCACAGCAGAGCATATGACCAAAGAGCCTACCTTGTCCCTTTCCATGAGACAGTACAACAAAGTGATGTGGTGTGTTGGCTCTCAACACAGGCAACCTCCAAGGGCTGGAAAACCTCTGTCTTCCTCAGCTGATAAGAGCTGAGGGTGGGAGCTGGTGGGAAGAGGGAAGATTGTTGGTAAATTATAAAGAAGAAAGGAAGCAGATGAGAGGTTTTGGTGAATCTTTAACTGAAAATTATGCTGTCACAGAAAGGATGAGAAGTGGAAGAAGCAGCTGAAGATGATGCATTTCTTCAATATTCCTAGTTTACTTCTTTAACTTAGAATTGTTATTCCCTAAAAATCATCCCTTCAGAAATACCCCACCTCCCCAACCACTCATCCTGTCAGAATTCTTCCAAGCCAGCAATCACACTGGAAAGAAACTTGATCATTTCTTTCCTATTCTATCTGCCACATTTAATTTCTTATATTTTCTTTCCACAAGTCCCAGTATGTTTCATTCCTTTGTCCTCAGTTCTGCACACTTTCCTTCACTGAGATATTCAAAATCCCTTTTCGATTCACTGCCACTCTCACTTCACATTACACTTTAGTTAAGCACTATTTCCTATAATTCATTCTCACTGTAGTTGTTTATTTTGGGTCCCCCCCACCTTGGCCTTTGCCACTCAAAAATTCTCTTAGCAGGTTTTCTTTTCTTCATAAGCCTCTCTACTCTCTTCAATTTATTCCCTGGAAACTCCATTACTGCCTTTCTGATGCTTTACTCAAGCAATCTTTCTTTAGACCTATTATTTCCACTTTTTTTATATTTATTTGGTTTTCTTCTGATCTTTTCCAGTAGAGGAAGACGAAATTTCCTTGACTTTTGATATCCAGAAACATAAGTTGCAAACTCTTTCCTGGTGATTTTGAATGCTGTTGCCTCAGTAATGCTATACCTAACACACCACTGACTTTTTTTCTCAAAATTCTTTACATGCAGGTTTCTCTGAGCAGCACAAGAAAATAAGCAAGTATGGGAACCTTTGATTAGATATATTTTACTCTCTGAAGCATGATATTGTAGAGCGTGGGTGTTTCTAAAATTCTGTCAGAAGGCTAAAGACAGCTTTCAATTTGAAGAGGCAAAACCCAGATGTATAAAATGTGAAAATGAGGGAGTCTTACTTGGTTTATTGGATGGTTCTTGTGGATAAGTGCTCCTGAGAGACTTAACACAAGGATTCTCAGATGCTAGTTTTTTGCTGTAAATTATCTGATTGTACAGCAAGCTCTTCAAGAACAATTCTTCACTATTACAGAGATGCCAGTATGTGAGCACAGCTCTGGCTGAAAATTGCTATTACATGCACATAATCATAAACAGTTAACTAATAATTCCAACCAGCTCCCCATATTCAGTGTTCATGGGCCATCTGAGACAGACCACTGAAGATAAGAACCAAACTTAATTCTGTTTACTTTTACACGCGTCGTTAGTAAGCAAAGTTCATTAGAACCACTTTTTTCTTCTTTAACTTTTTGAACCACATTCTTATTCTATCCCCTCTCCATTTTCAAAGCTATAAGTTGGGAATAACCATTAGCCAAATTAATTTCTGGATAATTCCAGTGGACTGTGGACTGCCTTCTACCCCACACTTTTGCAGGCTTGGCTTTGCCCTGCTCTGAACCAGCAAAATTCTGCAGCCACCGATAGAGTTGTGGCTGCTTCTACTCTTCCTCCATTTGTGCCATAATCCACTCTTTTGAGAAGCAGCAAAGTAAAGGCAAAAGAGAGAACAATGAGCCTGGCGCTCCTTGTCGTTGCTAACAAGAACCTTATCTGATCTATAAATTTGCTACTACAGGGTACAGATGTGCTGATTTCCCTGATTCCTGGGAGTGGAGAGGACACATCAACACTTGCATAGCTGTTTGAAGAGGCATCTGTGAGGCACTTCTGCTGCTGCTGAGCTGCACAACTAAGCAAGCAACGCCTAAGAAGAGGCAGCAGGAGCTTTAGTCTGTGCTTCCTCTCTGCTGCTTCCCCCTCACCAGCTTTTGCTGTCATCTTGTGTGGGACTGAACCAGCTGGCAGCAGGGACGTAGGCACAGCTCATTATTTTAGCCAAGTATTAGCACTACTGAAAGGGTCAATTGCAAAATGAAGGTCATTCTGATGAGTATGATATCAACCTGATATTATTAGTTGTCAATATTGCATGTTTCCTGTGAGCTTCTTTGTAAATGACAGCAGCAAAACTCCATGGCAAATAACTGCTTAAAAGACTTATTCGTATGATTCCAGAATCAATAAAAAGGGTCAAATGTTCTAAGTGGGGTAGGGGTGTAAAATGATAGAGATCTCAGAAATATCCTTGTTTTAACTGGGCATAAAGAAATTGCCATCAAAGACGAGAATTTATGTTTCTTCAGCCTGTCCCACCAAAACTTTCTTGTCTTGGCATCTGAAAGCCTAAAAGAAAAAGCTGTTTAGAAATGGTTTCAAAGAGTTTGAACTAAGGAGAATAACATCTGTATTTTCTGCTAACACACTGCAGAAGTGTTCCTACCAACACCTAGTTTCCAAATCTAGTAGAATGGGAATGTTCTAGAAGTTAAATTAACTATTCTCAATCACTCTCTGAAGCTATTTATATTTTTCTATTTAAATATCCTATTTATTAATAACATTCAATATTAGCATAAAGAACCCCCTGCATTCCCCAGTCAGCAGGTAGCAGACATCTCATGTCAGCTGTTTTATGAGCAATATAATTAGCAGGGCAAACTGTACAACTTCCAGTTTGATTCATTTGCTGATGCTTATTCTGATTCATTTACAATTATGCCAGTAATTGGCATAACTGTTTAGATGTGTTTGGAAAATGTCCAGAAGTGGATATCCTAATTATAGATTTATCTCAGTGGCAGATACTCATATTGTATAATAACCATTTTCTCCATCTATCAGGAAGTGCTATGTTGACTCCTAAAAGACTAGTGGAAGCTGTGGACTATTAGATTGTTATGGACAGAACAGGGAAACTCAAAGGAGGTATGACTGCACTGTTTTAGATTCTAGGTGCTCAGAAAAGGAAAAGCTCTGTCAACTCCAGTGCAAGCTGGCATGTGCATTTTCTCATGTGCCTCTTCAAATACACCAGAGAAATACAGTTCCAGTGGAGCTTAAACCACACCTCTCTGAAGCACACCCGAGGGGCAGTCCTCAGACTCATGCCAGCTAAGCGAGTTGGTGAGGACTTGCCAGGACTGGAAAATCTTCCATGTAGGGAGCACCTCCAAAACCAGTAAGATCCAGCTTTCAGCTCAGACATTTGCATGTGATCTCCATGCTTGTGCATCCCTGGATTTCAACATGGGCAGTGGGATGTAGCTGACAGCAGCCTACCTCAACTTACCTTCCCATGTCTTGGTGCCAGTGGACTCCCTGCAGCCACAGCTGCAGCACTGGCCATGGTGCCTGCTTTGGCATACAGCCTGGCATGCACCTGCAGCGGTTACAGTGAAGGCAAAAACGTGAAAGTACTCCTTCTCCTGAAGAAGGAGAGGACGTTGGTCCTGAAAGGACTCGAATTGTGTCTGCTGTAATAGTTAGGAATCTTTAACCTGAAGGCAACAACACCAGCTCTTCCCATAAGGGCTAGGTCAGTGAACTTCATGTTAAAGACATGATGACTTTTACTTTGAGATGTCTTTAATTGACTTCTAATCATGAGATGATCATAACTTTTAATGAAAACTGAACTACTTTATGAAGAAAAGAGTTAAATGAGATTTTTTCCTTTGTATCTCAGAAGATAAAAAAAATAAGAAAATAAACACAACCACCCCTCCAGTTCATTAAATTACTCCAACTACCTGTTCCACTACTGATCAGTTTTTGCACAATAATCTTAGAGCTGTTTTCCCTTCTAGATAAATTTTATGAGTGTCTGTTTCCACCAGAGGAGGTTCTAAACAGTCAGGCTGAACACAATAACTATCAACAGGCTATTACAAAGGACAATCCTCTCAGCTTAAAAGCAAAGTTGTTCTGTTGACTCTACATCCAAAGTGGTTCTGCAGGTGCTGGATTAACACTTCCATGTCACCTGTGTATAGAAGATATCTACACATATCACAAATGCATGATAATGCCCTTTGAATAATTTTCCTCAGCTTATTCTGGTATTATCAGAATTGCTGCTAATTTTGCAATTCATAACATGTATTTGAGGTTTTTTTGCATTAAACCAGGATATTTTGTACCATGACAGCACATTTCCATCTTTTCACTCTTTTTTATATTGAATGAACTTCGTAAAATAAAGAAAAACATTTCCAACTTTCCTTCTTCAGAAAGACTAGTTTTGAAAGAAAGACTTTCATAAGGCAGGAGAAAAATATCTTCATTTTACATAAAACAGTGAACTAAAAAATGCAAGTACTAATATTTGACTTGTCTGTAACTGAATGTAAATAGAAAACCAAAATTTGCTTTAATTTCATTTACATCTATCACAAAGACAAAACCAAGTGTTTCCATTGCGTAGCTGAAGCTATTTCTGGCTGTTGATTTTTTCCTTCAACTTCATTTCTACAAAATGAAAGAGACATAAAATAACAATTGAGTTTATCCAAGAACATATTAATGACAAGCTCTGAATTCTGACATACTTTGCCATCTTATGGCTGTCCCTATTCCACAATTCCATGCACAATGGAAATTACATATAGGATCAATATTACGACAGTGATGCCTAAGGTCTGTAGTAACCTTAGCTAAAAGCATCTTGTAGAGAAGAGCTCCCAAAGTGCCATGGCAACATTTCTATTTGATTTTAACTGGAACATAATTAAGTCTGAACTACTAATGTACATGTGGTTTATGCTTTCTTTTTTTGCACATGGAAGTTCATCACTTTGGTTTGTTGGTACATCACGCTTTCTCAGTAATAAATCATCAGAAAAAAAATGGTTTCTATCTTCAAGGGGACAGATTTTTGTAAAAAATTCACAGCTCCTTTCTTTATATGTCATTCTGATCTTTTAACAGGTATAGAAAATGAAATTGTAGAGAATGATGAGAATGCAACAATAGTTGATTAAGGAAATTAAAACCCATTTTTTTCAAGACACAAGTTATCTAAAACCATGGAGCAGGTAGAGGAAAGGGTTAATAATAAAAAAAGCTACCATCAACATGGGCCTTATCTACATTGTAATTTATAATACTCCTTCTGGCTTTTCAATTTTCAGTCTCTAGCTTGGGAGATATAGGGGCTAGCTGCAATTTGTGTATATCTTTCTTTGGAAGGTTTCTTTCAGCTGCTGCTGAAAAGCTCACTGAAGCATTAATCTTATCCTTTTAGTTGGAACAAAACAGCATTGTCCTCACTGATTTATCTTCTGTTTGTTTCCTCCAGCAGTGTACTCCTTGCATTTAGGATAATATCAAAAAAGTAAATTGATGTGCACATTAACAAAAAAATGTATTTAACTGCCTTACTCCCTGCTCCAGGATCCATGTAAGTGTCCACAGAAATTTGCATCAAGGGACCCAGCACCAGGTGCCATCTTACCCCATTTTCACCATTACCTTGTGTCTGCCTTTCACCATTACTTTCTGTCTGTGTTTGGCACTTCTTTACAGTGTGTATTTTTTCTCATAAACTAGAGAGTTCAATTCTGTGACTCTTCAATACTGGACACAGTCTTTCAGCTTAGATTTGAGTCATGTCTAATAACATAATTGATTATCAATATTTTTGCACACCTTCAATTTTTAAAAAGTAGTTTGTAATGCAATGCTATCACTGAGAACTTGTCTTTATATAGTATAAAACCAGCTACAGGGAACGCTCAAGAACACCATGAAAACTGCAAATGGAGAAAACATTGTGCTCTTCACTTATAAAAAGATTAAACAAATCAGTTACAGCTTATATACCCTTTTCCATGCCCCAAAAGACTGTTGATCTAAATGGAATAATACATTTCTACTATTACTTTACTACTGTTTTATTATACTGAGCTATATTCCAGCCTGTTATGGAATGTCAATTATTATGGCCGCAGACCTTTCATATTCTAATGAGTTTCATTCTGTATCGGGATTTTTTTCTGAAAAGTGTCATTTCACTTTTTTCTCATTCTTGTTTATTTTATTTACTTATCCTGAAATTATAATGCAAAAGAGTCTCTTCTGGGAGTTTACCCATAAACACCTCTCTCTCTTCTGGTGAATAACTAATTCTCCAGGAGGCATTTTTGTTTCTAAAATGGTTTATAGTGAAGAAAATGAGTGATTTATACTCCACAGTCTTATGCCTTTCATTGTTTGGCTCTTTTTCTTCTTCTTGCAATTGCAGTACAGTCCTGAAGGTAAATTTGAGAAATCTGTAAAATAAACTTGGCAGCCATTTCTAAATCCTGGCTTCTGTAGGGAATATTGTGGAAGAAAACTAGCATGGAACCAAAGCTGGGGGAGCTGATAGACACAGTACAGTGCCCTGGCAAAGCAATGTAAAAGCTTAGATGCTTCATAGCCTTGGCAAGAATTAGCTTTGTAGATAATTAATGGAAATGTATTTAGCATATCTGCTAAAGTCACTGGTTATTTTTTGCTCTTCCATTCTCTATAGCTAGCATATTACAGTACTTGCAACAGGTAACCACGGAGGCAAGAGAAAAGCTAGAAAGGACTAACGTTAGGACTCCCCAGTTCAGTCAGTATGCTTCAGTGGTTCTGATTTCTTTCAAATAACATTGTATAATGCTTTGGACCTTATTTCTTCCCAGAAATAGTTATCAGAGAAGTACAGGTCCAGAAGAACAGAAGATACATAAAAACAGTCGTGGTTTTGCCCAGGACTCCATCGATCTATTTGTGTTTGCACCTATCCTGATAAAGGTAGAGTTCTTAAGGATATATTAGACAAAATAACAATCCCCCAGTAATCTGTTATGTATTCTTTTTCTTCAGAATTGGAAAGAAATACATTCATTTGCTTTCATTTAAATTATACTCTAAATATAATGTGTGGGGGGTTTTTTTGTTTGTTTGTTTTGTTTTGTTTTTGGTTTTTGTTTTTTTTTTTTGTGAATATATCCTTTTCCTCTCTAGGGAAAAAAAAAAAGACACAATAGAAAAAGAAAATTAGAACAGGAAAGGTCAAAGGGAGTGCTGATAAGGGTTTTCTTCGGTGAGAACAGTTTATACTGGAACATGTCAGTCTGTTAAACCTTAAATTTTTCATGTAAATGTGTCATTTTAAACAAATCCTCATTGCAGAATCTGTGTAGCTGCAGGGGAAAGGATCAGGAGATGAAGAAAAAACAGTTTCACAAATTCACTAACAGGAAAATGCTAAGGAAATGACCTGAAAATGTTGAAGAATTAAATACAAATCCCCCACTGTTTTGGATCGATGAGGAGTAGTTAATCCTTCTCAGTCCCTCAATCTGAAGCTGTTCTTCATTATTTATTGCTCCCAATAAAGAAACTAAAGCTGTAACCTGTGCACTAGGGCACTCAATAGGGAAGTGATACGCTAGCCGTGAGTCAGTTAGAAGTGGGAACTGGACACATGATCTCCTATGGATCAGGTGAATATTTTATCTGCAATGTCATGGTGGGTTATCCCTTTGTGGTTTTGTTTTCTTTTCTGTCTTGCTTTCCCTGATGAAGAATTTGGCTTTGTTCCAGAGAACAATATTTTTTTAAAAAACTAATTTATTTTTTTTCTTCCTGAGCCACAGTGTTTGTTTTCTTGACTTCTGATATTAGGAGAGGCTAAGACTGAAAATGTGGCAGAGACCAGCCAAAGGTCTTGTACTGCAGCTGGTTCAAAGCAAAGACAAAGCAGCTGAAGAACAGGTTGTGCTTTTGCAGGGAAACCATTTCTTGCTGTTTCAAATCTTCTTCTGTTGGTACTTCGACACTTTCAGGCTGTCATGTTCCTGCTTATTTACATCAGAAAATACTAAGTATTTTGTAATGATCAAATATCTTAATCTGGGGGAATAGCTGATAAACTGGAGGGTTATGCTGTCATTCAAAGGGATGTTGACAGGCTGGAGAAATGGGCTGATGGAAACCTCATGAAGCTCAATAAGGTGAAGTGGAAAGTCCTACATCTAGGGTGGAATAATTCCATGCACTGGTATATGCTGGAGGCCAGATGGCCAAAAAGCAGCTTTGGCAAGAAGGTCCTTGGGGTCTTGCTAGACAATAAGCTGAACATGAGCTAGCAATACACTCTTGCAGCAAAACTAGTCCAGCAGTATCTCGGACTGCATTAGGTAGAGCATTGCCAGAAGATCAAGGGAGGTGACCCTTCCCCTCTGCTGAGCACTAGTGAGGCTTCATCTGGAGTACTGTGTCCAGTTCTGGACTCCCCAGCATGAGAGACATGGATTTACTGGAAAGAGTCTGATGAAGGGCCATAAAAATTACTAAAGGACTGAGGTATCTCTCCTGTGGGGAAAGGCTGGGAGAGCTGGGACCGTTTACCTTGGAGAAGGCTCAGGGGGAATTTTATCAATGTGTATAAATACCTGAAGGGAGGAAATGAAGGGGACTTTTCCCAGTAATGTCCAGTGACAGTAAAAGAGGCAGTAGGCACAAACTAAAACACATGAACTTTCATCCAATTGCACCAGAAAACTGTTTTTTACTGTGGGAGTGATAAATCAGTTGCACAGGTTGCCCAGAAAGGCTGTGGAGTCTCCATCCTTGGAGATATTCAAAAGTTGTCTGGACATGGCCCTGGACAGCTGTCTCTAGGTGACCCTGCCTGAGCAGGGAGGTTGCACCATATGACCTTCAGAGTTCCCTTCCAGCCATCACCATTCTGTGATTCTTGGGTTGCCATTTCTGATAGCTTTCTTCACTAAATCATCTTTGAGAATTCTGAGATACAAATAAAAATATTTGGCTTTAATATTAAGGCTACACTTCTCAAGCAGGACCCATACCCAATACAGTGCATAATCAATCTTTACACCAGACAAATATAATTTCATTTCAATTATTCAATGCTGTGGTTTCATCATGACCTACTGTGAGATAGGTATTGAGTAAGAAAGGGTTAACCTGAGAACTAGATTCATTCTGCACTTTGGGAACTCAAGAGGTAACTTTTCATGTAGTCAGTTTTATTTAAGTGATTCATAATTTACTAAGGAGCATTTTGTTCTTTTTGAGTTGTGAAAGCTTCTGCCAATTTCCCTTTGCTTAGTGGCCCTGAAAGTTTTCCTGAGACTATGCTAGAAGAAGATGTACAGTTCTGCAGACACCCTACGATCTTCCCATAATACCTTTGAAAAACTTCCAACGCATGATTGCAAAGCGTCAAATCAGTTTTGTTTAAATATACGCATCTTTTATTCTTGATTTCCGAGTGACATGTCTTTTCAAAAACATGTTTGCTCCTTGAATGTTTATTGAACAGTCTCTCTTTCTCTCATTTAAATGGGTCCAAACGCTCACCAGAAAAGTATTTAATTAGTCTGGAATGCTCAAAGCCCAGAAACTGTGATCTGGGAAACAGGCAGATCCTGCAGATACAGCCCCTGTGTGCAGTACAGCTGTAACAGGGCACATAAAACCAATTTTCTCTAACTAATGTATAAAGGCATTGTGTTCTCTTTGTGTACCCATGTAACTGAGACATATTCTATCAGTGTTGTAAAGTTACCTTTTTTTTAATTAAGTTTTGCTCATGGCAGAGCTAAGAGAGTTTTAATTTCTCTTGTGTGCGTATGTATTATGTAAGGTTTTATACGCGTTATTATAAGGTCTTTTTTTCCATCAGATGCTGTACATTGGATAGGCAATGTTGACTGAAGGCTAGTTCACTCTATTCTTTTATGTGTATGTGGATAGCCATATCTACCGTGTAGCATGCCCAATGCAGGTTTTTTTGTGGTGCTCCCTCTAACCCCATCATGTTCACAATAACCAAAATAAATTACTCAGTTTTTATGTTGAGCTTGAGAAAGGGAGAAACAGAATTACTACTGATTTTCAGTTAAGGAACTAACACAGGGAGAGAGAACACAATCTCAAACTAAATGGCAAAATTAACCCCATTCTTGCCTAGGATCATGGAGTAATACTATAACAGAAGCGAGCAAATTCCATTTTCTGGGATGACTTATAAGAATGTATACCACAAAATCTTTACTTTTGCATTGTTCAGTCTCTTTTGCTAAAATTTCAAAAATATACAACTAGGCAAACATCTTGTGGAAATAGTTTAGTAAGTATAAGCAACTGGAAGACATTCTTAAGGTTAAAAAGTGTTGGAAAAGTTTAAATGTACACATTTCTACCAGTAGCGTGTCTGAAAATAGCAGACTTCTGGTGACATATAAGAAAGTTTCAGATGCTCTTATATAAGTAAAATATCAATTCTTTCTGAGCTTGCTGAAAAGGACACATGAGATAGGAATAAAAAAACCCTGGTTTTGAAGTAGATCTAACATGAAGAGAAACATAAGCTCTCTACCATGTAAAAAGAGCCTTCAGAGCAGACGATGATATTCCAGAATGCATGTTGGGCCTCTTAAAGACTGAGTAATTAATCCATCTGATACACTTCCTGGTAGTCCAGCTATTATCCATAGGCACACAGGCATTTTGTGGTCAGGGAAATGAAAGTTGGGCAGCTGGTTCTAGAAAAGCATTAAGTATTAGTTGAATCTTTGCAACATTTTTCTTATTTCTTTTTCTTTTGTTACTGTTTTAGGTTTGTTTTTTAAATAAGTGCTAATAATTATTTTGTGCAATTGCTCCTTTAGAATTGGTATGTTTTTATACAGCCACAGAAACCGAAAATATTTGAAATCTAATGTACCCAATCTTCAGCACCTGGAGCACCTATTCTGTCTCTGCTATAGTTTATGCTGCTTCACTTACTGAGGTGAATGGCGGAGGTTGTTCAGTGACTGTGCTTACCCAGTGACCATGATTATCCAGCACCTGAGGTAACAAAGACTTTTTCTTGTTGGCACTGTGAGTTTTGGCAACACATTCAATACTTTCTGCAGTCTGACATTCACAGCCAGTCTAATAGGTAGACTATACATTTCTGTATGCATTAAAAACTATATAGCACTTATATCTGAAAATGGCACATACTTTGAACATATTAAACTTCATAAATAGGATAAATAGAATAAATAAGGGCTCTTTTGTTCTTAGGGTGACACCAAGTATTGAGAGTCAGGAATAATTGCTCCCGCTGAGGGTAGGTGTGGGAGACAATGGAAACTATTTGATTATTGCCAAAGAGAAGTAACTGCTTGGCTGGAGAAGAAAGAGTTAAAGAAGAAACAAAGTACAATCAAGCAGAGCAACCCAGCTGGCTGAAGAGGAGAGAGAATAAGATACCAAGACACCTGGCTGAGGAGGAGAGAGCATAAAGATAAGAGACTGGCTACTCTGGGACTGGCTGTGAGAAAGCCAGCAGTGTTAACAAACAAACTATAAGTCAGGAACTAAACATGATAGGCTACAAATAGAATGGTATAAAAGCTAGAGCAATAGGCTAAAAATAACTGTTGTTAGAATCGTATAAAAAGTTAGAGCAGTAGGCAATAAAGTGATTCACTGTATGAAGATGCTCTGGGTCCCTTCATCCCCTCAGGTAGGAACTGATGGACAGTAGGGAAGGAGATCTAGGTCTGGGAAGAGGTCATCTTTGAGGCCACCTGGACCATATGTTGTTACATTCATTCATCCCCATGCAGATGCAAATTGTCATCAAGGTTTGCCTGATATAGTGAAGAGCATGCTCTGGGCTATTCAAAAGATGTGTAAAAGATGTGGCACTTAGGGACGTGTTGAGTGGTGGACTTGGCAGTGCTAGGTCAATGGCTGGGCTCAATGATTTTAAAGGTCTTTTCCAACCTAAACGGTTCTATCATTCTATGATTCTACTTTCGGCGTTCCCGGGTTTTTGTGTGTGTATTTTCTTAGCAGGTGTCACTAGATGGCACTATTACAAGGGCTCCCAGAGGGTGATGTGGGAGCGTAGCAGGCACTCACTCTGCCTGTTTTGGTGGTGCTAGTCGGTGGGTGGGAAAATAAGGGCTCAAATGGCTTTCTTACACTTGCTAGCACAGCAGGGTTATTTACAGAGGAAGAGTCACCAATGAAGCCAGGGGCTGCTGTCAGCAGAGCTCCTGGAACACCCGGTTGGCTACTACTTGGTCATGCCCACCTCTGTTCTGAGAGGGTGGCAAATAATCTGGAGAAATGTATGACACTACCACACATGTAATTTGAGGATTTACACAGGGAGAGTGCTACTCATTTCACCTCTAAAGAGAAGCTGATTTACACAGGCTAGAAATCAGGTGATACTTAGGGAAAACAGTATTTTAGTACATAAATGTCACGTAAAGGAGATAATTATGTGATTAATTGCACAGCCATATGAGAAACCAATCTGTGCACTAAAACCTCTTCTGTAATCCATCACAAACAAAACTTATCCTAGCCATTAAAACAGCTAGCCTAAAATATTCCTCTTGATATGTTATGATATTTTTTTTACTTCATATATTGATTTTCTGTCAGTTCCCTTCCATAGCAATTTTGCTTTCTTTTATAAAACCCTGTCTTGGACTAAGTCCGCATTCAATGACACTTTAATATTTTGTGTCTTCTTGGATTAGAAAAAGGATCTTTTTTACCCGAGTCTATTTCTTTCAGGATGGGACACACAGCTCTCACCTTTAGCCCTGAGAGAAGCTCTTGGAAGTGACACATTTAGTTCAATACACCAGTTTAATGCCATTTGTTGAGATATTAATACCTTCCTCTGGACTCTGAAAATACGTGTGACACATCTTATTGTCAGCAGCTGTAAAGACTAACTTGATCTAGTAATGTTTTTGAAATTCCTTTGTTAGTTTTTAATGACTCTGGAATAAATCTACTGGTATAGAATAGTGCAGAGGCTTTTTTATCAGGAATTTTGGATGTCTGTATTATCACTATAGCAAAGTCAAATATGAACTGACATTCATAATTAAAGATGGTTCTTCAAGGCCAGGCTGGACAGAGCCTTGGGCGACATAGTTTAGTGTGTGGTGTCCCTGCTCATGACAGGGGGGTTGGAACTACGTAATCTTAAGGTCCTTTCCAACCCTAACTATTCTATGATTCTATGATTCTATGATCAAAGCCTCTCTATATTACCACATCACACAGAGGTAAAAAAATACATTTGGCTTAGACACTCTCTTTGGAGGTTTGTTATGTATTCTTTCTTACAATTTCTGGTGTCAAGATGGTTATTATTAAAACAGATTTCTTAGAGGTCTGTGCTTTATAGTTATTACTCTGAATGCTTATTTGTCCATATGGGGCTATAGTTCTGACAGAGACAAGGTGAAGCAAAACCTTTGCTTTAGAAAAGCTATTCAAAGCGATCTAAAATCCATTTCTAAATAAATATAAAACCACACAGATTCTGGGAAATGGAAAAAGTAGCAATGCCTATGCTCTGGGAGGGAGAAAATGATGAATTGTGTCATTTCTACAGTGTTCTGCCTTGTATTGTGTACATGCTGTGCTAGGAGACTTGCCTCTCAGGCAGATCACAGAAAGCGGAAAGAAAGCGGATGCAAAGGTCAAATCCCATTGAAATCCCTGCTAATGCACCTGAGGTATTTGCTGAAAACAGCAGGCAAGGACCAGCCTAAGCAGGCAAGAAAACGTCACCCTGTGGGAGGTTGCTATTTCCCCCTGTGTTTGGGACAATTCCAGTATCTGTCGATCCAGATCTGCATGAGGATTTGTGCATGGCTTTAAAGAAATAACATTACCTCACATTTACAACTTCCTCCAAAAGGAGATAACTTTTCTCTAATCCCTAATCATATAGAAACTGTGAAGTTTCATTGCTTCTGAAATTTCCTGAAGATATAATCAATATCTCTTTACTTGATACTCTAAGTAGTATTCTTTTGCTTCAATAAATGATAAGTAAAATTCAGTTGCTATATGTGTTGCAGATATACTCAAGCACCTGCAGCTACTGAAGGTAGTAGCAGTAGGTTACTTTTGTTTTTTACTCTTGGTGCAATTTGCCAGTCACATATCCTCCTAGTTTCTTCCATTTCTCTCATGTATTTGCACACACACACAAAAAAATAAACAATCTTTCTCACGAACAGTAACACTAAAATTATTTTCACATTAGAAGCATAGAAAAAACCGCATCCAGCTCCTGGTAACTGAGGGCTATCTCCACTAGTAGAGACATGAAGTAAAAGTGATCACGAGTCTGCAAGCGTAACATTCAGCGCACCATATCTGGAAGAGACTTGGGCTCCCATCCCTACTTCATTAAACAATTAACAAAAAATGTTTTATAGGCTTAGATCACAGGGCCAGGGCCCTATGTCTAGCACCTGCTACTAGTTAAAATGTGAAGGCAAAGGTAATAAGAAATTTTAAGAGTTTAATTTTGAGTCTTTAATAATTGACTGTTTATGTCTCACTGGATCAGTTCTGAGTATAGCAAGAGCTTATAACACTGGTCTCAATAAACTGCAACATTTCAAAATTACAAACCACAAAAAAAATACCCCAATATTATACCTAGAAACCTTGTCTTGCTGATGCCCTCAGTCCATTGCAGCTATGACAACAATATCAGAAAAACTGGTAACTTCTACAACTACACAATTTCATGGAGCTAGTCACTTTTTCTAACTGAGATCAAAGTTATTTCCCAAAGCCCATGATCTTATTTCTTCCACCCAGCTAACTTTTGCCTGTAACTTCTTAAGTTGGTGAAGTTTTGTTAAGCAAACTCTGAGAAAAATGCATATATGGCATTAATCACAGTGAGGCAGATGTAATAATTCTAATATTATATTAATTGGAAATAAATTCTGGTAGTAAACGAAGTACTGACCAGCAAACTCATTTGTACTTGATAATTCTCTCCTTAAGTGATTTTTTCTTTTACCTACATAACAAACAATCACCTCTCACTCCGAAATTAATAAATTCAATTAAATAAATCACAGAACACTACGGAGTGCAACATACATACTATTTCTTAGATTAACCTTTCCTGGCTCTCACTATGTCTTTTCTCCAAATTAATTATATTTGCAAAATTAAACTCCAAATAGCCTTGCCTAGTACTCCTGGTTGAGGCAAGAATCAAAAACAGGAGAAGGAAATAGCATAAGAACACGGGGAAAAGTACTAATTTCATAGTATACTACTTATGTGTTTAAATAACATTTAAAACACAGTCACATTCCTGCACGGTCACTTGGTTAGTTGCCTTGTTTATTATGTTAATTATGACTCATAAATAAGCATGTGAACAGACACTCAGCAAGAGCTCAGGGAGATATAGAGGGAATCTATCTAAATCACCTAATCTCTCTAAATCACCTAATCTGAAAAAAGTAAAATGAAGTTTAATAATAACACTTTTCAGCCTCCTGATGATGAAGCCCTAACTTGACTGGAAGTAGTCTGAAAACTCTCACAACCTTATTATTAATATGGCATGTTTGCCTGGTAACACAGGCGTACACAGACACGCATGCATATCATTCACAGCTTTCAGTTTTCCCATGGACCTTGCTGGTTGGTCAAATTCAAATAGCAGGTACAGCTGGGCTCCCTGTCGTGGAGTGCTTGCACAGGAGGGAACCTGCTGGAGGCTGCCCCTGCCAGCACTTGCACCCTAAGCAAATTGCCTTACATACATGGCTTTTGTATAATAGAATAGCCAGCAATAACTAATAAGCACAGTGTTATATGAACTTCTCTGCAAAACACAGCCAGTTCTTGTGGCAGTTTCATAAAGAAACAATTTTCCATATATTGTTTAATATTCACAATTATAAATTCTTCCTGGGGCAGGACTGTCAATTTGACTTTCTTACAGTCTTGTACAGTAACTCTGCGCTAACAGTTAGACTGCTTTTGGCTTTTATCCGCGCAGCTATACCAGCCCAAGGCAGTGTGAGCTTTCATGCCTGTATCAACATGTAGCCACCTGCCCCAGTTTCTCCCTTCCACCCATGAGCTGAAAAGGCCCCCAGCTCTTCCTGATGTAGCTCTCCCCTGGATTCACAGAGTTCAATATCCCCTTACTGGCTGCATGTAAGATCATCCCAAGAAACTGTAAGTGTAAGTCCTCACCTGAAGTTTGATAGGTAATTGCCTATTTGCTCCCAGCACGGTTTTCTCACTTCCTTTCCTGTCGCTTAATATTTGATATTGATTTTAATAACTTTCTTCTCTGCTGTCCTCTCCCATTTTCCCTTAGCTAATGGCAATGTCTCTTCTTTCAGCTCTACCCACTCCTCCTTCCCATAGCACAGTGACAAGCTTACATCCTGAGCTACAAATTTTCCACTCTCTCTTCCCAGCGTTTAAAAGATGTGTTAAATGAAGCAAAGAATTCTGTCACCATAAACTGCAAAGATAATGCAAACCACCTTGACTTAACAGTACCACACAATCAGAAGATACTTTTTTTGTTTGTTTGTTTAACTAAAACCATAGGGGGGTTGAAAGGGAATTGGTGATCTGAAAAGGGAGGTCAGCTGGCTACCTGTGTTGTCTACCTTTTTATTCGACATCTTTTCCAGCAGAAGTAGAATAACTGCTATAGAAAGTTACTTCAGTTTAATATTCCCACCCCTAGCTTGGCAGAGCTGTGAGGAGACTATAACGTACATCCAGCTAAGCTAATTCACTCAGCTTTAAGACCGTTTGTTCTTTGTGCTAATTTCCACCAAGGGCAAAATACAATCCAGAACCCAAACTGAACTCAAAATGTCTTTACAGTTATGGTGAAAGAAGGCACAGCAGGAAGCTTTGTATTTAAAATTTTATACTAGTCCTTGTTTTAGAAGTAGAGCAAAGAGATCTGTGACAGCAACATTCCTCCCTTCCTCCACATTCCTCCCTTCCTCCTTAGACAGCTACAGGCTGCTCTAATATGACTTCATGCATGCAAAAGACTAACCTTTTCCTTCAGTTTTGCCTGTGGGTTGGTAGGAGAGATTACTACATCCCTGCTCCAGCTAATTACCTCACAGCCAGCCTTTGGAGCTTTCAGCATTAATGCCCTGCAGCAGGAGAGCAAAGGCAAGCATTGTGGATACTTGGGAGGGAGAACAGTGACTCCATAGCAGTGAATGTAAAATAAGATCAGGCGTGTGCTCCTCTATGTAACTAAAGCATGTATGGCTTATAGTTACTGCTTATGGATCTATTTCCTCTTCTAAAAAGGTAAGTTTTCTGGTAGAGGCATTATCTAAGCTATTTCTTGCAGTACCTCATCTCTGCTGTCTAGTGTGGAAGATGTGCTACTCTTCACCATAAAAGAAGTATAATTTTAAAATTAAAGCAGGTATTGTAGTGATGTATCCTGTACCGCATGGTGTAGATCAAGAATAAAAACAAGAAGAGATTAACTGGAGAAAATAAGGCTTGAAAAGTCTGAAAGCTCGCCTGGCCTAGCTTACACACCCCAGGCACCTTCAATTACACCAAAATGATTCCTGGAAATGTTTGTCTAACCTATTCTTTAAAAACATAGGAAACTGAAATTCTACAACCTCCCCAGGCTGTGTACCTCAGCACTTCACCACCCTTATGATTAGAAACCATTCTTTTAAGGTTGGAACGGCATTTCCCTTTACTGCAATTACTCCCTTTATTCTCAGTGTACACAGGGAATAATTTACAGCTGTCCTCTCTACAAAACCTACTTGAAGACTATTATTGTGCCTTTGGTCTTTGTCAGACTGAACAATTTCTTCCTCACAATTTTCTCCTAATTCACCAAACTTTTTTTTTTTTTTTTTTTTTTTTTAATTCTCCTCTCATTTTCTTTCTACATTTCTTCCAGGTGGTCTGAATAATTCTCAGAACTAATTCGGGTCAGCAACATGAGAAGGATGTGACCCAACTTGAACATGTCTGGAGGAGGGCCAAGATGATCAGAGGCCTGGAGCATTGTTCCTATGAAGACAGTCTGAGATAGTTGCCAGCTGGGGGAGGGGAGTGAGCGAGCGGCTGCGTGGTTCCAGGTTGCTGGCTGGATTTGAACCACAACAGGCTTGTTCAGCCTGGAGAAGAGAAGGCTCCAGGGAGACCTCAGAGCAGCCTTCCGGTGCCTAAGGGGGCTGGCAAGAAAGCTGGAGAGGGACATTTTACAAGGATATGTAATGATAGGACAATGGGGAATGGCTTTAAGCTGACTGAGGGTAGATTTAGATTAGATATTAGGAAAAAATTCTTCACTATGAGGATAATGAGACACTGGAAGATGTTGCACAGCAAAGTCGTGGATGCCCCATCCTCAGAAGTACCCAAGGCCAGGTTAGACGGGGCTTTGGGCAACCTGGTCTAGTGGAAGGTGTCCCTGCCCATGGCAGGTGTATAGGAACTAGATGATCTCTAAGGTCCCTCCCAACCCAAACCATTCTATGATTCTATGAAATGTACTTAATCCTGTCAGTGGAGTCTAGAGACTTACTCAGAGTATTTTAAAGTAGGCAGAATTAGTCTGTTAAACAGCTATGAAGGCTCTGAAGCACTGGCCTCATTGCAGTTGCCTATACATGCATGTCTGGTGCTATTTGAGATGCCTTTGGGTATCCTGCCCAAAATTAAGCTATCAGTCCAGCAGGACATCGTCTCCTATAGTCTTCATGTCACGTCACCAACCCCATGACTAAGATGCCCTATGACACCTCAGCATGTAGATATGTTTATATCTAGGCATTCAAACTGAGCCCACAGATGTTATGTAGTTTCTTACATTGCAAAATTAAGGTCAGATACAGAGCCTTCCTGTCTAACTTGTTAGACATGGCATCAGAGACTGTGCATACAGCCTAAAATGATAAATACAAGGATGTTCCTAACTTGTTTATGGAAAAAAATGGTACTGTCCTAAATAGTCAGTCTTATCAGAAGAGAAGAATGTGGTGGTGTTTTTTTTATTCGGGGTGTTTTATGCCAATTCTGACATTCTGTGAGAACCTGTGCTGGAAGCAGAAAGGGACTCTAGGATCTAAATTTATTGTTATTCTACACTGAGGAGGTGGAGATGTTTGCTGATGTAATAAAATGTGGTATTAGCTGACTTTTCCATCATTTAGCTTACAAAATGTGCAATACTGTGATAGCTAAACCACCCTTCTCTTCAAACTGCACAAACATATCCATGAGTTAAATCATTGCTTGCCGCTTCTGTGTTTTCAGTTTAAAAATGTGATGTATAAAGATGGATGGCCTGTCAAATTTTCATTCAATCTGGATAAATTAATTTCTCCAAGGGGTGGAAAGCAGAATCAAGAGGATCATTTGTGCTAGTGGTGTATATGACATAATGGATGAAAGTCATTGCTTAATAAATGGTAATTTTACCTGGAAGCTCCCTCCTCATATCATTTTTGGATCAGATACTTACGAGAGGAACGGTAGACAAGATGAGTAAATTAGCGAGGATAGATAGGAATTTTTGAGCTATGACAAGTTCTCAAGCTCATCAAAAACCTGCAGAGCCCTTCTGAAACTGCTCTAGATACTGTGCTAAGTGAGAAGCACATGCCCAAGGGTAGGAGGGAACAAAGCTGATTTAGTAAGGAACCTGTTGCTGGATCATCTGGGTGAAAATGCTTGCTTTACATTAGCAAAGAGTATCAACACTTCCACATAGGTTTAATATCTTTGCCCTCCTCTGGATATTGACTTAGGGCAGTTTAGGTGGGATTTTCTAGGGAAGTGATGCTGTATTGAGGGAGCAGGGACTTGCAGTCAGCCTAAAGCAACAGGATGGTCCTTGCAGTGGCCAGGCTTCTCACCAGTCTCACATGCTCTCTCTCTCCACATGTAGTTGCAAGTAGTTTTTCCTCACCTTTTCTCCCCTCCTAGCCTGATAAAAGTCGGTCTTGTTTCTACTTATCCTCTTGATCACATGCAGTAATAGCAGCTAACCAGGCAATTCAGGTATCATTTTCTCTCACCTTAAAGAACTCATTTCAAAACAAAATAAAAAACCTGCTAGGAAAAGCTAAGCCATATTGACATTTTCACTGATGCTCAGACACTTGACAAAAAAATGGTAAGATAGAATTTTGGCTAAACACTTGCTGAACTAAAAAGGTTTTTCTATCCTCTAGCAAGCCAATCAATAAAACTTAGCTCCATGTTTCAGGGTGTCCATGTGTGCACTTGGCTTTGATTCCTCGGCTGTCTGTTTGACAAACCTTCAGTCCTGACACAATGTACAATACTGTCGGTTAGTTCTAGGAAGAAGCTGGATGTGAAAATACCCAGTGAGACTGATTATATTCCTGCTGCTTAAACACGTTCTCCTGAGGCACATTCAGCTACTCTTTGAATAATGTTTCGGTTGAAATTACCTCTTTCCTTTTGACAGATGAATAACAAGTACGTAGTGGTGTAGGAGTTCATTTTATAAGCTTTAGAACAAGATTGTAGCCTTTCTACTAACAGTGTTGTTTCTTGTATTTGTAACTAAATTCAATGCAAAGAATGTATTAAATTGATAACCTATGCTAGTAGACTTCCTGGAAATGAATGCTGTCTTCAATTCTTTTGCCCTCCTATCCAGAGGTACATCAGCTGTACACTACAAAATGAGGGATATGAGATAAAATTGGAAGCAGCCAGATTGAAAAGCCATATTGCTGTTTCAATTTGGTTTTATAATTAATTTATCTTTTTCTCCTTTTTCTGCCCACCCCTTCCCTCAAGATTCTTTAAGGTTTACCCCAGATGTGCTGAAATTCAATATACAAAAATATTGCATCTACTCTCATTTGCCTATATATACATTAAAATGCAAACCTTTGCTTGGAAGTCAGGACATTCAGGAGACCTTCAAATGCACCATTTTCTGATGTTGATATTTTATTATTCAGATATTGCTGTGCTATACTAAAAAAGTTTAGACATTTTTTTGCTAATTATGACTTGTAAGGTCACAGTTGGAATTTGTGGCCATGCAGTAAGTCTCCAGAAGCCAGGAGTAAAAGGCAGCAGCAGCAGCAGCCACTGCAAGGGGAAGTATTGGCTCCCTATGAACCAGCTTGGTTTTACTGTCAACACAGAGGGCAGTAGCAGAGTCTAAATATCATCCTGTTTGGATTAGTTTCAGGCACTTCAGCAGCTAGTTCCTCAGGAGTTAATGAAGAAGACCTGGATTTAGTTAACCCAGCCTGTAAGATTTCAAAACCAAAGGGCTCTAAGCGACACAAGCCAAGGACTGTTTTCATTTTAGTTCATTTGAGGATTCAAGCTTATGTGAAGGTTTTTAAGGTTTTGTATTATGGAGTAAATATTTTAAATAGTTTAAGATTATTTTTATTACTTAAAAGAAATATTTTATATGCTCCAGCCAAGAACAGATTTTTCTGTTTTGAAGTCATAACAGCATTTCCCAGCCAAAGAGTATAAAAATGCAATAAATGATCCTCTGGTCCTCCTTACCAAGCACTTTGGAGACCACTGGTGAAAAGCGCTATAGATTTTCCATTGTGATGATTACCGTTGTTAAAACTGGCTAAATAAAAGTGAATTTGTGTTGTCTCCCAAAGCATTTCTAACCACATTAGGCAAGGTATCAACAGCTGAGGCTGTTAACAGTGGGAGCACATGTTATTTTTGCTTCAGAACATTGCTTGTCGTTTTGTATAAAGAAAAGAAAGTATTTATGTTACCTCCAGAATTTCCTATCACTGTGTAATCTTAAAATAGTTCCCAGCAATCTTCTGGAAAGAAAACCAAATACATCCCAAATTAGCAAAAAAATATAGAAGATATATATGTCATATCATTCTTCTTCCAGATTAGTATAAATATCCATGGTGTAACTGTTCTTAATTAAATTACTAGAACTTATCCCTCATTCTGCTAATGAATTCTCAAATCCATCTTCTGTTATACACAGCTTTTCTTTTGGCTGAAGTCTCACTTTTATCATCATTAGACAAAACGTTTACTAAGAAGATAATTTTCTTTGTGTGGATAGACATCTGTTTCCGATTTAGCTTTCAGAAGTATGGCAGAGTCTCTACAGCTTACAATGATGTGACAATGTTCATCTTATTTTGCTTCACAGAAAGAATCTTTCCAAAAGTTTAGTATATTCATATGCATTAACATTTATAATTTTGTTAGTTTCCAGTGTGATGGTCTTGCAGTAATGTAATTTTTAGACACCATTTTGTAGAGGAAAAGCAATTTATTCTTACTCTGTCATTTATTCTGTTTGGTATCAGAAAAACATTTGAACACCTCCATATTATTAAAATTCATGTCCTATAATCTAGTACACAAAGGTCACACGTAGCAGGAGAGTATGAATCTCAGCATTAAGGAAAAAAATGACACAGACCATGATAAAGATGTTACAGTTTCAGATACATATTCTCTGGAAACTGCAAGATTTGTTTCTTATTCTCCAGATTGTATAGTTATTTTTAATATTTAGAGAGTAGGTAAATAAAGATTTTCAGAAGAAAAGAGTTGAGGGTATGAGCAAGTAGAATGAAATGTTGGGATCTCACCAACAAAGCTGATTGATAGATAATCATTGTAATAAAACTGTAAGGTATGTCTGGTGCTGCTACTTTGATCAATTTTGGATATTACTGTTGTTTTCCCACCATTTTTTTTTTTCCTGTGATTAATTGATTTCATCTTGGGACATCAGACACAAGAAACTCGGCTGAGCTGCCTGAACACAGGTTCTCAGGGTCCTTAGACATCACTCTGGACCCCCTGGGTCCTGCAGAATGTACTGGAGACCTTCATCCACCTGCAGCAGCTGGCAGAGGCCAGGTAGTGAACCAGGAACAGCTCAGGTGGCACAAGATGTCTGCATTTAGGGACCTGAATAGAACCCAAGATCTCTACAGGCTTCTATAGCTCTGTCTTACTGTATGACACAGTGGTACTTTCAAAGAGCTATCCTGGCATTTCCTATGATGAGCAAATACGACTTTATTTTTTCCTATCTCATTGCTTTAAAAATGCTAATTTCTAGACCCAGTTTTACTTATAGACATGGTTCTGGGCTGTTTTTTTTTTTTAACCTCTCAATGGAGATGCACTTCTGGATCATGCACAGATATTGACAACACTAGATGACTCTGAAAAATACTATTACGGTAATTAGTACAGATAATTTTTAAAATTATAATTAGGAATCTTTAAAGCTTGATCGAGGGAAATTTTCAGGAGCTGCAGTACATTCAAGCAGAAATTTCTTCAGGCTGAGTGCCTTCGGATGAGAAGTTTTTCAGCTAAGCAATGCTGAAGTGTGTATTATGCCAACTTTGTCATTAGGGAGAGTAATTCATTCTGTAGTGTCCCAAGTCTGTTCATAAACATTAAATTCACATGAAAGAAATAAAAGCACTTTCAGTAACATGCAAATAAAATGGAATCTGGAGGAGCTAAGGAATCAGATTTATGGTACACATCATCGCCATAAAGGCGGTGCAAACAGTTTCAGAAAAGCTATGCAAAACATTTAATTATAGCACATTTTAATGTACATTTCCCCTTCTTTATTTAGTAATAACCAAACAAGAAATTTTGCTTAGATTCCTAAATGATTCTTCATCCTTATTTGAATAGCTGGTTTTTGCTATAGTAACAGCTGTGGCCAAAACCATGGCAATTTTTAAAAGAACAAAAATAAAACCAAAACCCTAATCCTTTCATAAAGGATCAAAAGCAAAATATAAAATATATTCAGTCATTTCTAGGTCAATTCACATTCTGCCCTTATCTTAAAAATTAACATAATTTCTGTAGCAGCAATCAAGGGAATTCCGATTTACAATCACTGTTGCTTCAGATTTTTAGCCATTATATCCTGATGCCTTTTAAAGATGGTATTTTCTAATAATTAGTTTATTTTCATTAGTTGCTTGTTGACTTAAACAGCATCAGCAACTTTGTTACTAAATGAAACTGGAACATAGTAAAATGTTACATTTACTTTCATTCGAAGTATTTTTTCTTTCACGGGGAAAAAAAATCTGAAGCATAGATCTTAAAAATTCTTGTAAAAATATTGTTTTAATTCTGACAAAAATGAACTGAAGAAGTAGAGAGTTTATTCTAATATATAATAAAAAATAATCCTCAATTACACTTTGGAGTCTATAATACAGTGCCAGCTCTGAGTACTTCTGGGAAACCATGGCCAAGTACTTCACTGCATTTGCAATCATGTTGGGTCAACTAAAACAAACCAACCATACTGTAACACAGAAAGTGTTCCTCTTTTAACACATTGATGTTGAAATTAATATGTAACAGGTTAGCTCACCAGTGTTCTGTTTCCGATGTAAACATTTTAAATAAAGATGTATCTCATTAAACCTGATTTTCCAGTAATGTAAGATGGTAAATGGTATTTTACTAACCCAGAATTGTGGATATCTAGTACCTCAAAGTAACAGGAAAGCTCATGTATTGTATTTGCATTGCTACTGTTTAGTCATAACCCCTGTGGAACATCCCACACAGTTTGCAATTCCTAGGAAGCAGCAATCACCATGGATATTTTCCTTTTGATTGTTTTGTAATATCAGCCACCATGCTGGCTATGACAAGTTAATTTTGCATTACATATCTTGTATGCATATGTTGATGCTGGATAGCAGGAACATGGTGCTGTCATGGGAAAGGAGTAAGTGATTTAGCATGCTAGGTGTTTGCTCATCATGAACAGTCCCTGCTACAGAAGTTACTAATGACATCTTCATTGCCATAGCAGAATTCAAACCGAAAAGCTTTTTTTACTCTCAAAACATATTAATGTATAATTCTGTAGAACACATTTAAAATAAGGACAGAGAAAAATAGATGAATGTCTTAGCATGACAATGTCATACCAGACAAGAGAGTAATTTCGTGCTCTTTCTTTTTGGTTCCTATTTGAATACTGGATGGTGTTTAGTTTCTAACAAATTTTTCATAAGTCTCTAGGAAACTGGTTCAGATATTTAATGTCATTTTATTAGGAGTAAGATCTCACAAAATGGTGGGCATTTCCCTATTTCTCTTATCCTCTGTTTGTTTGGTTGTGAAGTCTAACAAAGATTTAGTTACATACCCAAGTATTCCCTCAGGCTACTAAGTGCTCAACTACTCCAGCTAAACCTAGGACAGATGGCACAATAGATCTTTGCTATGAGACATTATTTCTATTAGGAGTAATGTTCTGCACTGCAGAAAAATGCATTAATAGTATTGTATTATAATGTTATAATGGGACTACTGATGCATGTCACCACTTAGTACAGTTCATTATCTCATGATTAAGGTATGTAGCAAGGTAAGCACAGTTTTACAGATACTTTACTAAACAGCTGAAGTACTTCTGAGAAGTAAAAAAAAAAAAAACAACAAAAAAAAACCTACCAAAAAACCTTTCATGTAAAGGGCTTTGCTTGTCTTGCGTTTTGTATTTTCTTTCTGAAATCCTACATACACATTATATTCTTATTCTGAGGCTTGAATGACAATCAACATTTTCTACAAGATGAAAAAGGAGTAGAGCAAAATAATACTAAAGAAAAAGACATGCTTACATTTCCTCCAAGGGAACATTACTCATTAACAGCTTCACAGCATTCAGAACTATTTTGACAGAAGTAATCTGTGCTCCCTCCTTTTTTTCATGCATGAATTAAAATTGTAATTATTGCATCTGTAGAAAAATCACTATCTAATATACAAATGTCTGTCCAGAGATAATTTTTCTCTCACCCTTGCAGTTCACCTAATAGTCTCAGCTCTACCGTGGTGTCGAGGAGACTAGTGAAATTTCATTACAGCATCATCTCATTTCATTGTTTAAATCTGTGGCTAATATTAGATAACAAAGTACAATATCAAATTTATCCTTACAAGTACAGAGTAATCCAAAGCTTTCTGGTTTGTTTGAAAACACTGGAGACTTCTTCGTCTCTTTTCAGAAAATGCATAGAATTTTTCTACTGTATTGCAGGCTACATCGATGGGAGCAGGGATGTACTTTTGCTGTTCCTGTTAATTAAAGAGTGACACCTAAAAACAAAGACACACTAATGATGATGTGAACACTGAGCTCTGCATTTACAGACTAGAGTTTCTCATAATACTGTCATGTGCCTCCATTCCCAAAGTGATTCTACATTTCAAAATCTTGTTTTTCAGTGAATAACCTTCCATATAAGAAAATTAGTAGGAATGACTGGAAATAAGGCAGTTAGCAGATGCTAAAAGAAAATCAGAGAGAGCTATAGGAAGTTCTTTTGCTATATTATATTGCCTACTGTTAGCAAAATTATAAGAATCAAGACAATTTCCTTACCTAATGTGTAGAGGTACACGTGGCACCAGGTTCCATAAGTGCTCAAAGTACTGGATGACTTCTTCACGCTAAGATATTTATAAGATAACAACAAATTCTTAGCTGTCTCAATTTTTTAAAGAAATTATTGGATAAGGAAGAACTCATATTCTTCTCCTTTTCCATTTATTATTTGCCTTTGCCTTTTTATTTTTATTGTCCCTTTTTCTTTTTTTCTTCTTTTTTTTTTTTTCCTTTTCCTTTTAAGAGGCAAGACCCTCCTTAGACCCCAGTACAACTTTCTGCTTCTGGGACACCAATCTTCTAGAGCTGGATCTTGACCCAAACACTCTTAGCTGTGGCTCTCCATAGCTTCTAATCAGCAGTAGAAGAGTCTACAAGATTATGAATATAGGGGATAAAAATCCGCTATATTCAAAGGCGTAGAAATGGGGGACTTGACTTGGAAAATACCAGAGGTGTAAAGTTAAAATAAAATTACCAATAGCAGCAAAGGAGTAATGAAATCCTAAAAATTTGTAATTGCAGTCATGATACTATTAGAAATTATTGGACACTATTACATTAAAATTTGAAATAAGACTGAAAAATTAAAAAATCAAAACGCATGCACCTTTCAATATTAAATTACTGTAGATATCTGGATCTATAAAAGTATAGATCTATAAAAGTTCCATACAAGAATCAGTGTGGTTTATCTGGATGATTCTTAAAAGTATAAGGATTTATAACACCTCTACTACCCGAAAAAAGCTCACCTTTGATCAAACAATGGGGAAATAAAACCCAGAACAAAGAAAACAAAGGCCCATAGAGATATTTAAGGACTTTTCTTCTAATACTCCTAGCAGCTAACAATAGAAGGTACATGCCAAAATGTATCCATGTATTAGAATGCTTTATCTTAAAATCTTTCTGACTGAAACAGAAACTGAACGTAAATTTTCTAAATCAAAGTTACATGACTGCGTACAAGATTCAGCACCTATTTTACTTTCAACCTCTTCACATCCTGCCTCTGAATGTGCAAAAGTGCAACTGTTACTTCTTTACAGTGAAATGGTCTAACATACTCATAAGCAGAAACAAATTAGCCCCAATGTCATAGGGTAATTCAAAGTCTTCTACTAATTAGTGAAATATCATTATGACAACACTAAAAGAAAGATATAAAGCAATGCAAGAAGTTTATTCTGACCACTTTTTTCCAATTAAAGAAAGAAAAATATTATTAATATTATTAAATTAAAAAAAAAAAAGAAAATGAAAAGGCAAATTAGTGCCTGGAGGACACTCCAAAAGGAAAAGAATGATGAATGTCACTTAAAGTTTCCTGCTTGATTTATCTGCAATATTTATAAGTGTATGTTTATCCAAAAGCTTTGTCTCGGATCAGGCAATTAATTAAACTAGAGAAGATCTCAAGCAGGGAGAGTTGAGAGCTGTTAATAACATATGGCTGATAATCAAATCTGGCTCTGCTGTTTTTCTTGGGACACATTCCTCTGTTTGCACTTCTACAGCACTAGAAAGATATGAGATCCGTAGATAAGCAGTACAACATGTGACAAGCAGACCCAACTCTTCAGAATTTGAAGTTACCCATAGTGTTAGTATTATTTCTCAGTTTTAGCAAAAGGATGATTACACCTGAGCATATCTTCATTTCTTTGGGCATACGTGCACAAAGGCTTTTATCCAGTCTGTAGTACTTGAGGATAAGTGAGAAAGTAGGTGACTTCTGCAATGTAAGGTCAAAGCCGAAAAATAAGAATAGCAGAAATGGCAAGACAGGACAGAAACAAGATCAGGACTGGTAAAAAGCCTAAGGGTGAGGATGAGACTGAGTTTCAAATTGTCACAGAAGGTGGTGGAAAGCACAGGAGAAGTAAAAGCATGCCAATAGGAAAGAGAATGTTTCAAGAGCATCCTGATAATTTCAGTATGGATCTTACAGAGTGCTCGGTCCAGTCATACATTCCCCCACTCTGGGGGCACTTGAAACTTTGAGACCATAGTGGCTTTGGCCATAAAAGAAGAGATAAAACATTCCTCAGAAAACTGTATGATTTCTACAGCCCAGATCAAACACTGGCTTGTTGCCCCAAGCACTGGGACTTCAGTTTGGTTTGGTACTTCTGTACCAAATCAAAATAGGCTCCATAAAGTGTCTTCTGGAAATACATATTCAGTCAGGATTTGACTCCAAACTTCAATACTACAGGATCTTTTTTTCCAAGCTGCTTGTTCAGCCTTATATGTCTAAGTTACCACCAAAGTGTCTAACTGTTAGAATATGTCACAATATTTAGAAAGATATACTCAACATATTTATCTCTCTTTATGTTAGGGAGTATGAATCCAGAGGTACAAATTTTACCAAAACCAGACCTCTCTCAGTGATCCACAGGAATTTTCCCACTTTTGGTGGACCAATACTTCTTGTCAATTAAACTTCCCTTCACTTTTTGACTAATGGACCAGCATATCTCCTGACACTTGAAATAGCTGGCTTTTCATTGGAAATTCAGTGCTTGAAATTCATTAAAATCCCCTTGATTTTCATTTATATTGGTAATTCCAACAAAGAAAGGCCATCAGTGCGTAGCTACATTCCCAAAAATGCAGACCAAGTGTTTACAGTAAACAAATACTCCCCCTGCATAGCTATGTATGCAGTTGGCAGCTACACTGTGGGATGGAGTCTTAAAATTAGAGACAGATCACAAACAAAATAAAAACATTTGAAACTCAGTGACTGCTATAAGTGGAAACCATTCTAGTTTTTTTATATTCATAGTTCTTAAAAAGAAAAATCCCTTATTTTAATCTGTCATTTTAAAATGTATCTCAAATGTGTTGTATGTCATATATTTTTATTTATATATATTTGTCATGTAATTTTATTTATACAAAAATGCAAACTACTGTTTGTCTCCTGCATTTGGAAATGTGTTCCCGTTTAGTGATCTCAGAGGTTTACTTTAAAAATTAAAGCAGATATGAAGTTGAGTAGTCCTTTTAACTGCAGGTGTCACTCACATTTGCTGTACATTATGCAGAATTGTTTCCTAAATCTGGGACTCACAAGAACATGAAGCTGTACCCAAAGTCTCCTTAGATACTGAACAGGAACTCTAAATTGTCTGTCAGCTGAAATGACAGAAATCTGAAAAGTCCTCCTTTTGGCTGCTTTTTGTGGAAGTTCTAGTCTGATAGTCTGCTGTTCGTAAATGACATGTAGTATGTAAGTAGTGAAATAACTAATTTCTGAAGCCTGCTGAGACTTACGCATGAGCTCAGTTCTCCAAGCAGCTCCAGGGCATCAAAGACATAAGCATATTGACAGAAGCTACACAATATGGGACTGGAACATTTCATTTCAAGGGGAAGGAAGTGGCTCATGTGGTAGTTCTGTGACTAAATCCTTTTCTAAAACCAGGACTTCAACTTAAACACATTCCATCAGCATCCTAATGGAAAGCCAGTATGTACTGAAGCACTTTCTATTGCATTAGCTATGCAACAGCAATAGATACAAACTGTTTACTGCTAAAATAAACTTATCACTTCATTGTTGCTGGAGAAAGGACTTACTGTTTATAACAAGGTAATTATATACTTACTGACCTAACTAGTGAAAAGGATATTTTGTGATACTCATTTGACTAATCTTGTAGACATGTGATAACATCACATTTTTTGAATTGCAGTAAGAGTACTCGAATGTCAGAACGTCAAAATCAGACAAAAATCAGAAAAAACTAAATGGCTAGAAGAGAATAAAACAGTAAAGAACCAAAATTGCTCACCCCCTCCCCAATATTTGTCCTGAATCTATATTAATTATTGAAATGCCAGTCATTAAGCTAAAAGACTACATAATTTTTTGTCTTCCTACAACTGCCACTAAACAACAGCTGAGTCAGAGACAAATTCAGTACTGTAAAAGGATTTCCTTTAATTTTTCCTGCAGGGAGAAACTCTTTGGCAGTAAATAAGTGTCTGGCACAGGACATCTGCTTGAAGACCTAGCCTGTACTGCTTTGTAAATGAAAAGCATCTCCCTGATCATTTCCCCACAGAAGCCAGAGCAGAAAAATCCACAGATAAAGATGTCTAAATTTAGGTATCTGTATGTAGGTATCTACCTGTGAATTAGCTGTCTGAGCTCTCATTATAATCAATGAAGATTCAGAGTTCAATTCAGTTGCGCACAGCTAGGTATCTAGGGCATTTGATGTGCTAAGACTATCCTACTTGGCCTTCAGAGGACATTTCAAGTAGGCATGAATGTCCTATACAAACTGTGTCATTCACTAGCGCTGTGAAAATGTCCACAATATGCATGTCAGAATAGCAACTTCTGTTTGGGAAAATTAATTGAATCCCAGGCATGCATCAAGAGCAGCAGGAGCTTAGACACCTAATTCACATGTGCACATCTATAAGACGGGGCTTAGCCCTCCTTGCAAGACACTTTAGTGCCTGCAATATGGAGAACAGTCTCAGTTTAGGTGAAGGGGTTGTTTACCTAGATGTGGGAACCTAGCACCATTTGTGAAGCTTATAACACCTATGCAGTGCTGGTATATAAGACAAAAGGCTTACAAGAGAACTGCAGTCTTCTGGAGAAGCACCCAAAGGCTAGGCAAGATATCCTAATGCAGGGTATCCTAGGCTATCTTATGCATACACACAGCAAAGGAATCCCACCAGAGCTGTTTGCCTTCTATGACTGTAATTCCTTTTCTGCATTGTGTGGTAGTGGCTAAACTAATTCTTGTCCCTAAATAAGGTACCTATAACAGGTGGCTGAGTAAAATTGTAAGGAATGCGTGCACCTGTATTCTTGAATTAATGATGATGGCTCTATCCCCCTCTGACATTACTGCAGAGTGATGCCAAGTAAATGTATCATCTATATGTCTGGCACAGTTAGCACTGACAATCTTAGTCCTGGCTAAGTTAAATTGATATGCTGCCCCTTGTCCTTTACACACTGAAAAGCAAAGCAGCTAAACTACTGCAAAATTTCCTAATGTAGAAAATCCACAGTTATGCTTGGAAATGATTTTTTTTTTTTAATTGATTTCTGCTGCCAGTAAGAGGTACTGAAATCAAGTTTTACAGTCACAAGAACTAACTAAAATAATGTCTCTGGTGCCAGCATATGAAATAGCATAATGTTTTCCATCTGGAATTAGTTGTCATATGAAAAAGATGACCTATGTTTGACCTTCCTGTGTGAGCATGATCATCTAAATTTCACATCTGTTTGTCTGAAAGTAAAGGGCAGTTCCAAGCCTAGCATATATACCTTGTCTACACATGGCTGTCATGATAGCCTGAAATGAATGTAATGAATTTGATTTGTTAAGGGATCAAGTAACTTCAAAGACAATTTGCAGTATGGGCCTGGGAGGCAAGACATAGCTTTAATTTCCTCTCTCATAATTAAGAGTTCCAGAATCACTAGCCTCCAGTACTGCAAAAAAACTCTATGAAAAGAGAAAGGGTGTGAGAGCTTTCAGGGCCAATTGCATGTTTAGGTATTGGTCCTAACATCCATATGTATGTAAAGTACTAGCAACACTGCGTGTTTTTCAGCACAGCTTTCCTGTTCTCATCTTTCTCATCTAGAATATTCTTGTGGCATGAATACCAAGGGTGACTTTCCACTTAGCCATATGAGGTAAGACCAACACAGTTCACAAGTTTTCAGCCTCCTTTATGTGAACCTTCCCTGTACTTGTATGCCTTACAAGTGACCAAAATCCTTAATCTTTCAGTCACATATTGCAGTTATTTAGAATAAACTGGTAACACAAAGTAAGGTTGAGAAGGAACTTGTCCTGTCCTCCCCCCACCTTCAGTCAATGCAGGGAGAGACCCATCTTTAAGCAACCTACCTAGGAACTGAAAGAGAATGATCCAATAAGATCAAGAGGACATATCCCATATATGTCATTCTTGATCACAGACACATGGTATTTAGCACTTCTTTTATCTTTAGGTTCTGTCCAGCAAAAGTAACAAGCATAAATCACAGATATGAAGATGATTTCTCTAGGATCTTCTGTTTCTGAAAGAAATTGCAGTGTGAGTGCCTAGTCATGAAATTACAACAGAAAAACTACCATATTTTCATACATGCAGCCTGTAGGTTGTTTGTCAAAAAGGAGTAGTATTGCAAGTAATAAGTACACATTAGCTACACTCTGACACAATAGATACTTACAAACAGAAGTCTTTTCTTAATCCTGAGAGTAACGAGATCCTTGAACCCAGCATCAGCTGAAACGTTTTTATTCCCAACCCTTAGCTTCTCAGGTAACAGAGACCTTTTCCTCCGCTGGCATACAATACAGTTCACTCCTTCCCAGCGGTGAATCATCTGTCAACATGAGTAATTCCTCTATACACAAGGAATGGCATTTTTTAAGCACTGGGATTGAATGTGAGTGTACTATACCAACACAAGATACACTGGAAAAAGAACTGCAAGCATGGCAATGCCCAGGTGCTGTTCTGGGAGAGCACTGCATGGAGACAGGAACATTTCAGCCATGCCCACCTGGACAGATGGCAGCAGTTCACCCACCCATGGAATCACTGAGATTTATTCCTGTGTTCTCCTCTCCATAAAATCACTCTCAAACACACAGCTGGGGATCCACTTTGTAACTAATGAGCTTAATGGCTGAGGTGGATTGAATCTCCACAGGAGGCTTTCAAGTGCACCTTTTTGTCCATTGAGTAGACACTCAATGAAGAGAGCTTCATCAGGCACTGAAAACTAAAATGAAATTCACAGCACCGTGCTGTGATATGCACCTTTCTTTCTGTAACCACTAGCTATCACACTATTCTTACCTTGAACATGGTCCAGAATTACTACCTAAAGCTGAGAATGGGATTAGTGACTCTGCAATTGCAAACCTCAAGCTCAGATGAGATTTAGAGTAGCTTCCTTCAGCTGGCCAGCTTTAAGTGTCATTTACTGGCTCCATTGGCAGAGACAGAGTGACTAGAAAACTCTTGGGATTTTATGTTATAAATCAGGCTGTTGACAGATTATCTTCTGCTTCCTTTAACAATAATAGCGATGAATTTGCTTAACTTCTACCTTTCCAAATACTTCATGAAAACATTTCAGACTTTAAAAAAAGTCATTTCTCCACCTCTTATGTCTCTGTCAATGACTGCATTTCAGTCATCTAAAACAGGATAACAATTCTGATTTCTAAAATCTTTCTGTGGAATGGAGACACCAAATGGAGAAAGCTTAACATTGATCCCTAAAAGCAGAGCTCTTGACTGGATTTGAGAGTCTGCTGATCAGCACCCACTCCTGAGAACAGTAAGTTCAATACTTTTTGTTTTTATTTTTCACATTCTTTGCATACTAGGTAGAGTTTTATCAGTTCAGTGCATGAGTTTATCTTGACAATGTGCACATTTACATCACCTAGGACTTTTTTTATTGGTTTGTAGGCTTATTGCCAATAAAGCTGGATAAAACTCTGTGATACAGTGAAGGTCACTCAAACCAACCTAAGGATGCCTACTTCCCCACATCTGTGGTTATGAATAAGAATGTTATGAGGAAACTAATAACTGGTTGTCAAAGAGCTGAAGACCGGCTATATTTTAGCTGTGCTGTGACTACAGCTCTGAGTGGAAGGAAGATAGTGGGTTAAAAACAGCAGTGTATATTTTTTACACATACCATCTCCTTTCATTCAGGCATACACACAGACTTGCTGCTAACGGAGCTATATTAACTTTGGAATAGATGAAAACAGATCCCTCTTGCCTTGAGCTTACAACAGTCACAGTAGGTGCAGTATGTCTTGTGTAGCAGGTTCAGTACCCTGGCAACATCACGTTACTCCCTTCATCTACTGCCACATTTTATTTCTGAGATCCCTGGCTGCTGGCAACACAGGAGCACCTCTGTCCTGGTGCTACAATGCTAAATCCAGGCCCTTCATTTTGTATTCAGACCTCACTCTGCTCCTATTAATTCTAATTTAGTTCTTTTAGTTACCTAATTCAGATTTCCAAAGGCCTTAAAAAAGTCAGTTTGACCAAAAAAAAAAATTTGAAAGGATACCACATTTTTCAGGTGACAGAAATGAAGTCAGTAGTGGCATGCATAGGTAAAGTCCATCAAGGTTGGAAGTAATGATACAGAATAAATAAGAGTGGCTTGTGTAAATACTTAGCTGAGGAGAAAAGCATCATAAAGCAAACTTACAAGATTAAGCTGACATGAAGCACATTCACATAGATTTGTGTAATATATTTCCAAGACACTGTAAAGTGGGAGTGTATATTTATGAACCCATAGCATCACCCATAAAACTCTATGATTCCAAAAGCAGTGGGCCCTTTTATTTTGAAAGCAGCGACAGACCTTTGGAGAACATTAAGGATTAGAAAGGGGATAAATTACTCCTACATCCCATCAAGATACTCAATCTACCAGAGAAACATGGTATTGCATAGGAAAGTTCCGCCAGTGACGAGAGATTCTGTGGAGCTCAGGCAAAATATCGGTAGCACTGCAAATAAAGTGGCTGTGATGGCTTCATAAAGACACAGCTCTATTCAAACAGTCAGCTAAGGGTTGTCCCTGCCTCCTTCCTACTGTTGAAACCATGTTGCATTTTCCACAGCTAAAGTTTCTCATATAAATTGTTAAAAATCTGCATTAAAAATGCTGTCTACATTGTGTCAGAGAAAAGAGTTATTTGATTTCATGGTAGATTTGTGCTCTTAAAGATACTTCACCCTTGAGGAAAGCCAGGTTGTTAATTTTTAAAATGAGAAGTTCCTTTCAGGCATGCTGTGTTTCCTTGTAAACAAGCTAGAGCACTTAACTAGCTCACTAACTATCCAACTGTTTTTTTCTGAGGCATTTAATTTAAAAGTTCTATCAAGCAATGACATGGCACTTGAGTATTTTATTATGTACAACATCTTTTCAATAAATGAACCCTAACACACCTTGTAGAATCAAGGAATATAGAAAGTTAAATAATAAATGTTAACAGCATGAGTCAGAAATCAAACAGTAAAGAAATAGGTGAAAGAAATGGTAAAGGTCCAAATGAGGGGACTGAATCCCACTCTAAGCCCTTGTAATTAAATACCGAGAGTCACCTGAAGGAATAAGTATAGCTTCAGAAAAATGCTGCATTTCTCATCCTTAATATGATATCATACTGATGAGATGAACTTACTAGTAGGTGGTTTCAAAAACATGAAGGAGAATGGGAGACAAGCCATGAAGGAGTGTCATCCAGCCATCAGTGCCTTGAAAAGTCCCCCTAAAGTATCTAAAAGATGCTTTCCTCATGCTACATACTGTGATTAAACACAGCAGCTGCAGAGGCAGGGTAAATAGTTGCATTCAGGAGACTTGAGAAGTAAGGTCCTCAGGGCCAAAGACATGAGGTTTGTCTGGCACCTTGTTGATGATAGCTGACAGTTTTGCCCTGTCAACCTAAAGGAATACCAGGGAAATGTTTAGGATCATTAGGGAAATGCTGAGTGTGAGAATCCCTATCTCTACTGTGAAAGTCAAAAGACCAAACCTAGTGCCAGATGTGAGGCTTTAAACTAAAGAGAATGAAGCTTTAAGTTAAAAGGGAGTAAATTTCTCTGAACTCTGAAGGATTGAAGACCAGCAAGCATATCATTCAGCAGATCTAAGATTGGATCTTTCACAGCTGTTGTTGTTAACATAAAGTAAATGATCAATGCTGTGTAGAAACAGTACTTCTGCTCTTTCACATTTCTTTGCAGGGCAGGGAACTTAAAACGTATTGAAAATAATCTAACTTTTACACCAAGAACTTTAATCTACAAAACCATGTAATGAATTAAAGCTGAAAATCTTGAGATAACCCTGAAAGCTTCAAACCATGCCCAAATATAACTTAAATTTAGAAGATCTACCAAGTATATCAGTTCAAACTTCAGATTTGCCTATTTCTATAACATAATCCATAATGATGTGGCTGTAACTCAGTGTCCTGCACCTATTGACAGAGTGTTAAACAGAAAATGCACTGAGTGATACAAATGTCAGGTGAGATGTTTTCTCTGCTACTTTAACCATATCATTAACAAAAAGAGAACTGCAAAATGTTAAAACATTTATAACAGAATTCTACGAAGTTCAGCATCAAATACCACAATGTTAGCCTCCAGAAACACTGCCTGTTTGTAAAACTGTAACATTGTCAATCCCTACCTCTAGGTAGGTGCTCAGCGTTCATATCCCTCTTTTCTTCCACCTTCCCCTCTTCTTTCACTTTCCCATCCTCTTTCCTCCTCATCCACCTCACCCCAAGTTGACAGGATCTTCTGAGTAGCTGCAGCTACAATTTCTGCCAAAATCATTGGAAATTTTGGTGACTGTGCAGACTCCTTCTCCCTTTAATATGTAAAAGTCAGTTATTGTCTTTCATCTCTATCCCTTGGTTTATATGAAATCTGTCTGCTCAGATCATCCTCTAAGGCTGACAGCAAATCATTGCATATCACACTAATATATGGGAACAAGATGAATGTTCATTTAATCACCTCCTAAGATTCTTGGAACAGCTGAATTCTGCATTTGATCCTTTCATAGGACTGAAATGTGCTGGGAATGAGTCTGGCTTATGCGACCATTGATCTTGAACATGATGGAAATATTCAATGATTTATGCATCTCTGTTTTCAAATTCATGAAAAAAGCACACAGAACTTCTTATTGAAAAATTCAATTAGACTTCTATTTGCTGATGAAGGTCAGTTTCCTTTCTGTTTCTGGATTTACAAAAAAAACCCTCTAACTATCAGAAGTCCATTAGACAAAAGCAGATAGCCATATTTTCAGATACAGCTCTTTATACAATGTTTGATTGCAGGTCATATTATACTGCACAAGCAGATCCTGCTGTTACAGCTACAACTTGAAAAAACTCTTCCCTTGCTTTATGGCATGATTTAAGGTAAAAGGAATAAAGACAGTTGAACTAGAGCTGGATTGGTAGCTGTAAGTTTGGTAAGGCATGCAGAAGACTGCTAGAGCTTTAAAGGTTTTACATTTTTTGCCTGATTTTTGACCTGCCTTTTTCACTTTTGATGTCACTCAGCTGTTTTCAACCTTCTCCCACCACAAATGAAGGATTCTTGGTACTCATCTTTTCTGTAACAAAGACCTTGTTGTATGTAACTTGTTCTGGGCTGTATCTCACCAGAACACATTATGGGTATGGTACACACTTCTGACCCAACTGCATGCACTCTTAGTAAGGCAACAAAAGTTTAGGATATGTGAATCTACTGACAAGCTAAGTCTGACTTATTATTGTATCAAGAAAAAGCTTCAGACCTGGAGATTTATTTCATCTGCTAAGCCTAATTATAATAAACTGGAAATGCATCTTAGAAAGGGAAGGAGGGTAGGAAGGGGTTCTGTGATACAGTGAAAGACTCATTTTTGTTATTGTGTTACTCTTCCACCTTCCTGTTACCCCCCATGAGGGATGAAAGCAACAGTGAAAAGAAAAAAACTTAGGTTAACACAGAAGAAAGATATCAAATGTAGGACTCCTTAAATAGAATAGGATTGAATTCTTACACTGCTTTTACTATGCATAAGTTCCACACAGTTGCTGAGTATATCTCCTTTTAGATTTTGTAGGCTATTGCTGCATTTCAGAGAGGCTCTGAGCCTTGGAATCTGCTCAACAGACCAGAAGCAAGAGTGCTTCCACTTTGCACAGTGCAAAAATCCTCACTGCACTCACCTCACAACAAAAGGTTTTGACTCAATTTCATCTTACCAGCAGAGATATGGAACATCCAACCTAGTTGATTCTATGATTGTATGATCTGTGCGAGAAGCATGCAGTCTCACAGACTTCAGTCCAGCCTGGCAAATAAGCAAGCATCTTAGGGGTCAATATCACTGCCATATAGATAACAAATAGGAATGAATATAGGTCTCTTTTTTTTTTTTTTCTCAGTGAAAGCAATGAGATTTGGCACTTAATTCAGATTTTCACATCTGGAGGAGAAAAGTGAAAACTAGACCTGAACAATAACTACAAAATATCCTCAGGTCCAGATTTACCAAGTTGCCTAAGGACCTTCTCCTTGTTAACATCACAAAGTGTGGTGCATTTGTGTATGATTTCTAGGCAACAATAGCTACTAGTCCTTCCAACAGAAAAAGACCAGAAGCTGCAGACCCACCCAGGATGTCTGGTGTCCAGAAGACATAAACAAGTAGACCCAGTGCTATCCAAATGATATTTCACACAGCATGGTAATGGACGCAGAGTTTCCTCACATAATTTGAATGACAGTATGACTTTCTGTCTTCAGTGCCTTGAACATGACAAAACTGCAACTCTAATGCATCTACAATGGAGGGAGATTTTAGTTTTTGTCTTTTTGTGTTACAGATTCAAGGAACTATGACTAGCATTTAGTTAATGTTTACACATCACTTAGATGCTGTGAATTGCTAAATTAGTGTGATACTGTAGTGTTTCCATGAGGTCTCTTCATGTAATTACAGCTAAACTGTAGCACTGTCTTCAGCTTATATTTGTCCAGCACAAAGAATTTGGCAAGTTTGCTATGTCACATGAGTATAATAACAAGCTTGAATCCAGAACAAAGCTGCTTCTTTGCTTCTAAAGCACGCTGTTATTTCTTGATAACTAAGAATGATTAGAGCTGAACTTCTCTAACTCTTTTTATTTGCAATCACTTCTTAATCACTTGCACTGATGCTGTTCTTGTTTAACAGAATAATGACTGAAGTATTAATCCCTGGAATTTAAGGTTCCAGCTAACAGTGACATTTACTGCAGTATCTTTAAGAAAATGAATAGCCTCGAGTTCTGCATTTCAGGTAATAAAACCCTTAGCAACATGAGATTTCTGTAATGAACTTCAGGAGCATTTTCCATTCCTCAGAAAAAAAAAAGGTGATTCACATTCACATTAACATTTTTGAAGTTTCTAAGTGCTGTTTACAGGGTATAGATAAGTAATTGTATGTACTTGTTTTTCAGATTTTCTCAATGACCATTAGAAATGAAAAAGATTACATTAACTCCAGTATTAATCCTTTTCCAGGAAAAGTTATAATTGCAATGGAATTGTCATTATTTTGGCTATCCATTAGAAATCAAACTGAGATAATAAACGATAAAGATCTCTCTCCTTGAAGAATCACTTAAGTGTAAATTCTCTATGCAATGCTTTTGTAGGTTCACAGATGAAAGGCAAAGATACCAATTTTCTTACCTGCAGGGGATATGTAGAGCTATTTAGTAGTTGTAATAAGCTTCACCCACCCTCATGTAACTCTTTCCACATGCAGCATCAGAAGGAGAAACTTCTGGAAAGAGCCTCCCCTGTCCTAGCACTTACTTATACTCACTGCATGATCAATTAAACTCTTGGACACTGAAACTTGTCACTGCCTCAGAATCCTGTTCCCCAACTTTCCATAACCCATGGAAGGTACAGAATAAAGGGAGACCTAATAGGGGATTAAACACATTTGGTACTTTGAGAGAAATTATGTAAGATCATTCCTCGTGTCCCATGGGACCTGAGATTTCACGTCTATGTATTTGGTTCTGAAGCCTCCCATCTGCTATAGCACTGAGCCCCACTATCTCGGCTTTTATTTTAACTGAATCAAGAAGAAAATCTTCAAAAAGCAGTATTGAGAACACAAAAATTTACAAATTTGGTGTAAAAAAAGACACCTGTAAGTCTTACAGACAGGTAGGTTCCTCCGTTTCAATTTAAATCCAGCTGAAATGGTTAGTGAGTTCACTGGTCAGAAGTTAAGGACACGCAGACTGTGATCATATAAGCCTGATTCTTTAGAAATCAAGCTAAGAATGTTGGTATTATTTAAAATTGCACAAAAAACTTTAAAAATATGAATACTATTAACCAATTAATCTCTTTGAATTAAAATGCTTCCTGGAGTTAGCAGAAAACTCAAACCAACAATTAGGAACTTCGTTTCCTTTCAGGTGGTGTTAACATGGTAAAAATACAAAAAATTTTCCCTTACAAACTTCAAAGAAACTCTTCTTTCCTCTTCAGATGACCTCACTGTGAAGAACAAGATGTCTAACTTTCCTTTTATCTTTTCTGTAGTGCAGTTGCACATTCAGAGATTAAAAAAAAAAATCTTTTGTACTTTGGAAACTGATATTGTTAGGACAAGTACAGCAAATTGACTAATACAGAGAAGATGGTACTGACTGTGACATTTATTTGGTTTATTAAAATCTTCTTCTTCATGGTTCATCATTGAGATGTCAGTTGATAGGAACAGATAATTTGGGCTTCTCCTTTATCTGATGTATACTGTTATTTATCATAGAAGCCAGTGTATTAACTTGTGTTTACAATGATGGAAAACAATTACTTTCAGAGGACTTCATAATTAAACATTAACAGTAGAGGCTTTCTTTGTAGCTAGAAACTAAAGAAACATATTACTGCAACTGGGAACATTCTGAAAACTGTTAAGGCTTTTATGTGTAGTTGGTGCTGATGTAGGTAATAAAAATTACATATGAAAAATCATTTAGAAATTTGATACTTTTCAAGTTTCTGCTTAGGTATCCAGCTATAAAACACTGCATGCTTTCCAGCAGAAGACAAATTCTGAGCATCAGTTCCAGATGATTTACTAGATTATGGAATTGTGCAATACCACTTCACTCTCTGCAATACCTATAATGCAAAGACTGGTTGCATTCAATAATCATACCGTTAATTCATTTATTTGTTACAGTGTCATCAGTTCTACCAACAATTCATAGAAATGCTGTTTCTGTGACTTCACAATTCTTCAACATATTGTAGTATTCTGGAAATGTCAAATTTCCTCTTTCTGTAATATACTGTAACAGACTGAATTACAATGCTAGGGATAAGAAAAGCTAGCTTGTTTCTCACATGTGGGGGAAAAAAAAAACATTGCTAGAAGCAGCTAGACACTTGTCTCAATCTGTAAAATGTCTTCACAGTTATTAGCTTCTTTGAAATAGAGAAGAAATTTCTTGGTTGGAACTATGTATTTCATAACCAGTAAAAACTTCTTGGATGTAACACAGCTAGAGTCACTGCTTTCAGTGCTTCTCCTAAAAATGATACTTCCATTTGGTTGAATACGAACATTTATGACAATTTTCTATTTTTCTCTATACGAATCACAGAGACGCCTACCTAGTAAAATACTTGAGTGTAAGGACCTGTAAGAAGCCTATAGATGTGGCCTTCATTTGTTCCCTTCCCTATTCTAATGATAGGTTTCGATAAAACTGTGACTTGGTTAGAGATCCATATACCTGACATAGCCTTTGCCTGTCTTTCCAGCCCCCAATAAGGTACTATGTTTGTACCCACTAGGTATTGTGTCAGAGATAGCAATGAAACCCAGAACAATAACAGAAATTCTGCTCTTCCACATAGTTAAACCCACATAGTTAAACTTCCTCTAGGAATGAAGAAAAAAAAAAAATCCAACAACAAAACAAAACGAAACAAAAAACACAAAAAACCCCAAACAGTTAACTGTTAGCAACATAACCAAGGGGAAATTATGAAGAGTTAACATTTGCACAAGAAATACTAGCAAGAATGCTTGACTTGACTGTGTGGACTAAATAGTAATGAACATGTCAACATGTAGGCATCACTTCGTTCTTGAGATCATAGAATCATAAAAGAGTCTGGGTTGGAAGGGACCTTCAAAGATCATCTAGTCCAACCCCATGTCATGACTCTAACCTGTATTAGATGGGTACTACCTTGGAGGTCAAACATCTTTTAAAGCTGTACAAAGGAGCACTGACTTGCCACAAGCTCTTTTCTGTGCTCCTTGGAACTAAATTTTCAAAGACTGGGGGACATATACAATGAATCATAGAATGGTTTGGGTTGGAAAGGAACTTAAGAACATCTAGTTCCAACCCCCATGCCATGAGCAGGGACACCTCGCACTAAACCATGTCACCCAAGGCTCTGTCCAACCTGGCCTTGAACACCGCCAGCGTTGGAGAATTCACAACTTCCTCGGGCAACCCATTCCAGTGCCTCACTACCCTCACTGGAAAGAACTTCTTCTAATATCTAATCTAAACTTCCCCTGTTTTAAGTCATCTAGTTCCAACCCCCATGCCATGAGCAGGGACACCTCGCACTAAACCATGTCACCCAAGGCTCTGTCCAACCTGGCCTTGAACACCGCCAGCGTTGGAGAATTCACAACTTCCTCGGGCAACCCATTCCAGTGCCTCACTACCCTCACTGGAAAGAACTTCTTCTAATATCTAATCTAAACTTCCCCTGTTTTAAGTTTGAAGCCATTACCCCTTGTCCTACCACTACAGTCCCTAATGAAGAGTTCCTCCCCAACATCCTTATAGGCCCAGTTCAGATACTGGAAGGCTGCTATGAGGTCTCCACGCAGCTTTCTTTTCTCCAGGCTGAGCAGCCCCAACTTTCTCAGCCTGTCTTCATAAAGGGAGGTAATCCTATTGTATCAAAATCCTAGCGAGAAAAACATGAATTGTGCTACCAAGAAAGCAAGAATATTTCATTGTCATGAGGTACTTGGGAGCATTATGTCCCCAGCAAAATGCTCATAGTCACACGTCACATGCCATGCTCCTTTCCTTTTTGCAGTCTCTCTATAAGCCATGTAAGCCTGAGCTAGAGGAAAAATTTGTTCTGACCCTAGGTCTGGTAATCACATTAACTCTGGAAGTATACAAGTTCTTGAGAAGCTTCTCATTGCCATTAGGATCATCAGTGCTTCTTGTTTGGTACCAGACATGTCTCCCATAAATCTCCAACACCACTCATTACTGCTTTCCAACTGGACA